>NC_057807.1:668610989-668636773 GCF_018294505.1 Triticum aestivum | reverse complement strand
GAGGAAACCCTAGATGGGTTTTGGTGCGCCTCCACCCCCGGGAGCCTTGGCCCCAAGGCAAAGGGGGTGGCTACCCTAGGGGAAGGGTGAGGGGGGCGCACAGCCCCTTGGTGGGCTGGTTTGTCGCCTCCCCTTGTGTAACGCCCAGACACACTCGCTGGTGGTCGTTACTCCTGGCGGGATCTAGACTGGCCCCACAGATCAATACTAGTATTTTTTGGGCACTTTGTCCTCACTCATGTGCACCCGGGAGCAACTTCCCAGTCGGTCACCCATCCTGAAATTACTCCAAGCTGAGAACGCTTAACTTTGGAGTTCTTTACGAATGGGCTCTAGGAAAAGAAGGAATTCCTTATTGATATGAGTAGTCTATCATCCCTATTAAGCCAGGCTATCACATACACCCCCACTCAGAGGAACTGACGTCCTCGTCGGACCACAGGAACGTTCCCTCTTGGCACATACGTCTGTGCATCCAGTTCGGTACATGTGCCATGTTGTGTGCCACGACGGGTCACAAACGTCATGAACAACATGACCGCGCGCCTGTCCGCAAACATCCGTGTAACCACGAGGATCGGCTATGATACCAACTTGTAACGCCGCAGAAACACTCGCCGTTGGTCGTTACTCCTGGCGGGATGTAGGTAGACTGGCCCCACAGATCAATACTAGTCTTTTCTGTGCACTTTGTCCTCACTCATGCGCACCCGGGATCAACTGACCTGTCGGTCACCCATCTTGAAATTACTCCAAGCTGAGCACGCTTAACTTTGGAGTTCTTTCCGAATGGACCCCCGGAAAAGAAGGAATTCCTTATTGATATGAGTAATCTATCATCCCTATTAAGCTAGGCTATCACACCTTGGCCCATGCCACCCCCAACACTTGCCCCCCCAAACCCTTTTAATTAGTGATGCTGATGAAGGAAATATGCCCTAGAGGCAATAATAAAGTTATTATTTATTTCCTTATTTCATGATAAATGTTTATTATTCATGCTAGAATTGTATTAACCGGAAACATGATACATGTGTGAATACATAGACAAACATAGTGTCATTAGTATGCCTCTACTTGACTAGCTCGTGAATCAAAGATGGTTAAGTTTCCTGGCCATGGACAAAAGAGTTGTCATTTGATTAACGGGATCACATCATTAGGAGAATGATGTGATTGACTTGACCCATTCCGTTAGCTTAGCACACGATCGTTTAGTATGTTGCTACTGCTTTCTTCATGACTTATACATGTTCCTGTGACTATGAGATTATGCAACTCCCGTTTACCAGAGGAACAGTTTGTGTGCTACCAAACGTCACAACGTAACTGGGTGATTATAAAGGTGCTCTACAGGTGTCTCCGATGGTACATGTTGGGTTGGCGTATTTCGAGATTAGGTTTTGTCACTCCGATTGTCGGAGAGGTATCTCTGGGCCCTCTTGGTAATACACATCACTTAAGCCTTGCAAGCATTGCAACTAATGAGTTAGTTGTGGGATGATGTATTACGGAACGAGTAAAGAGACTTGCCGGTAACGAGATTGAACTAGGTATTGGATACCGACGATCGAATCTCGGGCAAGTAACATACCGATGACAAAGGGAACAACGTATGTTGTTATGCGGTTTGACCGATAAAGATCTTCGTAGAATATGTAGGAGCCAATATGAACATCCAGGTTCCACTATTGATTATTGACCGAAAACAGTTCTAGGTCATGTCTCCATAGTTCTCGAACCCATAGGGTCCGCACGCTTAAGGTTTCAATGACAGTTATATTATGAGTTTATGAGTTTTGATGTACCAAAGGAGTTCGGAGTCCCGGATGAGATTGGGGACATGACGAGGAGTCTCGAAATGGTCGAGACGTAAAGATCGATATATTGGACGACTATATTCGGAATTCGGAAAGGTTCCGAGTGATTCGGGTATTTTTCGGAGTACCAGAGAGTTACGGGAATTCGCCGGAAGAAGTATTGGGCCTTATTGGGCCATACGGGAAAGAGAGAGGGGCTGCCTAGGGCAGGCCGCGCGCCCCCCCAAGGCCTAGTCCGAATTGGACTAGGGGGAGGGGCCGCACCCCCTCCTTCCTTCCCTTCTCTCTTCCCTTTCCTTCTCTCCTACTCCTACTACATGGAAGGTCTCCTAGTTGGACTAGGAAAGGAGGGTGTCCTACTCCCGGTGGGAGTAGGACTCCTCCCTGGCGCGCCCTCCCTTGGCCGGCCGCCTCCTCCTCCCTTACTCCTTTATATACGGGGGCAGGGGGGCACCCCATGACACACAAGTTGATCTACGGATCGTTCCTTCGCCGTGTGCGGTGCTCCCCTCCATCATATTCCACCTCGGTCATATCGTCGCGGAGTTTAGGCGAAGCCCTACGCCGATAGAACATCATCATTGTCACCACGCCGTTGTGCTGAAGGAACTCATCCCTGACGCTTTGCTGGATTGGAGCCCGGGGAACGTCATCGAGCTGAACGTGTGCTGAACACGGAGGTGCCGTACATTCGGTGCTTGGATCAGTCGAGTCGTGAAGACATACGACTACATCAACCGCGTTGTGATAATGCTTCCGCTTATGGTCTACGAGGGTACGTGGACAACACTCTCCCAACTCGTTGCTATGCCATCACCATGATCTTGCGTGTGCGTAGGAAATTTTTTGAAATTACTACGTTCCCCAACAGTGGCATCCGAGCCTAGGTTTTATGCGTTGATGTTATATGCATGAGTAGAACACAAGTGAGTTGTGGGCGATACAAGTCATACTGCTTACCAGCATGTCATACTTTGGTTCGGCGGTATTGTTGGATGAAGCGGCACGGACCGACATTACGCGTACGCTTACACGAGACTGGTTTTACCGCCGTGCTTTGCACACAGGTGACTAGCGGGTGTCAGTTTCTCCAACTTTAGTTGAACCAAGTGTGGCTATGCCCTGTCCTTGAGAAGGTTAAAACAGCACCAACTTGACGAACTATCGTTGTGGTATTGATGCGTAGGTAAGAACGGTTCTTGCTCAGCCCGTAGCAGCCACGTAAAACTTGCAACAACAAAGTAGAGGACGTCTAACTTGTTTTTGCAGGGCATGTTGTGATGTGATATGGTCAAGACGTGATGAGATATAAGTTGTTGTATGAGATGATCATGTTTTGTTGAAGTTATCGGCAACCGGCAGAAGCTCTATGGTTGTCTCTTTGTTGCATAAGATGCAAGTGCCAAATAATTTCTTTACTTTATCGCTATGCGATAGCAATAGTTGCAAGAGCAATAGTTGGCGAGACGACCATGTGACGACACATTGATATAGATCAAGATGATGAAGATCATGGTGTCGTGCCAGTGACGATAGAGATCATGACAGTACTTTGGAGATGGAAATCAAAGGCGCAAGATGATCATGGCCATATCATGTCACATATTTTGATTGCATATGATGTTTATCTGTTATACATCTTATTCTGTTTTGTTTGACGGTAGCATTATAAGATGATCTCTCACTAATTATCAAGAAGTGTTCTCCCTGAGTATGCACCGTTGCCAAAGTTCGTCGTGCCCAGACACCACGTGATGATCGGGTGTGATAAGCTCTACGTCCATCTACAACGGGTGCAAGCCAGTTTTGCACACGCGGAATACTCAGGTTAAACTTGATGAGCCTAGCATATGCAGATATGGCCTCGGAACACGGAGACCGAAAGGTCGAGCGTGAATCATATAGTAGATATGATCAACATAGTGATGTTCACCATTGAAAACTACTCCATCTCACGTGATGATCGGTTATGGTTTAGTTGATTTGGATCACGTGATCACTTAGAAGATTAGAGGGATGTCTTTCTAAGTGGGAGTTCTTAAGTAATATGATTAATTGAACTTTAATTTATCATGAACTTAGTCCTGGTAGTATTTTCCAAATTATGTTGTAGATCAATAGCTCGCGTTGTTGCTTTCATATGTTTATTTTTATATGTGTTCCTAGAGAAAACTATGTTGAAAAATGTTAGTAGCAATGATGCGGATTGGATCCGTGATATGAGGTTTATCCTCATTGCTGCGCAGAAGAATTATGTCCTTGATGCACCGCTAGGTGACAAACCTATTGCAGGAGCAGATGCAGACGTTATGAACGTTTGGCTAGCTCAATATGATGATTACTTGATAGTTTAGTGCACCATGCTTAACGGCTTAGAATCGGGACTTCAAAGACGTTTTGAACGTCATGGACCATATGAGATGTTCCAGGAGTTGAAGTTAATATTTCAAGCAAATACCCGAGTTGAGTCTCTAACAAGTTCTATGGCTAAAAGATGGAGGAGAATCGCTCAACTAGTGAGCATGTGCTCAGATTGTCTGGGTACTTCAATCGCTTGAATCAAGTGGGAGTTAATCTTCCAGATAAGATAGTGATTGACAGAATTCTCTAGTCACCATCACTAAGTTAATAGAACTTTGTGATGAACTATAGTATGCAAGGGATGACGAAAACAATTCCCAAGCTCTTCGCGATGCAAAAATCGGCGAAGGTAGAAATCAAAGAAAAACATCAAAGTGTTGATGGTGGACAAGATCACTAGTTTCAAGAAAAAGGGCAAAGGGAAGAAGGGGAACTTCAAGAAGAACAGCAAGCAAGTTGCTGCTCAAGTGAAGAAGCCCAAGTCTGGACCTAAGCCTAAGACTAAGTGATTCTACTGCAAAGGGACTGGTCACTGGAAGTGGAACTACCCCAAGTATTTGGCGGATAAGAAGGATGGCAAAGTGAACATAGGCATATTTGATATACATGCTATTGATGTGTACTTTACTAGCGTTTATAGCAACCCCTTGGTATTTGATACTAGTTCAGTTGCTAAGAGTAGTAACTCGAAATGGGAGTTGCAGAATAAACAGAAACTAGTTGAGGGTGAGGTGACGATGAATGTTGGAAGTAGTTCCAAGATTGATATGATCATCATCGCACACTCCCTATACTTTCGGGATTAGTGTTGAACCTAAATAAATGTTATTTGGCGTTTGCGTTGAGCATGAATATGATTTGATCATGTTTATTGCAATACGGTTATTCATGTAAGTTAGAGAATAATTATTGTTCTGTTTACATGAATAAAACCTTCTATGGTCATACACCCAATGAAAATGGTTTGTTGGATCTCGATCGTGTGATACACATATTCATAATATTGAAACCAAAAGATGTAAAGTTAATAATGATAGTGCAACTTATTTGTGGCACTGCCGTTTAGGTCATATTGGTGTAAAGCGCATGAAGAAACTCCATAAAAGATGGATTTTCAGAATCACTTGGTTATGAATCATTTGATGCTTGCGAACTGTGCCTTTTGGGCAAGATGACTAAAACTCCGTTCTCCAGAACAATGGAACAAGCTAATGACTTATTGGAAATAATACATACCGATGTATGCGATCCAATGAGTGTTGATGCTCGTGGCAAGTATCGTTATTTTCTGACCTTCACAAGATGATTTGAGCAGATATGGGTATATCTACTTGATGAAACATATGTCTGAAATAGTTGAAAGGTTCAAAGAATTTCAGAGTGAAGTGGAAAAATCATCGTAACAAGAAAATAAAGTTTCTGCGATCTGATCGCGGAGACAAATATTTGAGTTACGAGTTTTGTCTTCAATTAAAACAATGTGGAATAGTTTCACAGCTCACGCCACCTGGAACACCACAACGTTATGGTGTGTCCGAACGTCGTAACCGCACTTTATTGGATATGGTGCGATCTATGATGTCTCTTACCGATTTACCGCTATCGTTTTGGGGTTATGCATTAGAGACAGCTGCATTCACTTTAAATTGGGCACCATCAAAATCCGTTGAGACGACGCCTTATGAAATGTGGTTTGGCAAGAAACCAAAGTTGTCGTTTCTTAAAGTTTGGAGTTGCGATGCTTATATGAAAAAGTTTCAACCTGATAAGCTCGAACCCAAATCGGAGAAGTGCGTCTTCATAGAATACCCAAAGGAAACTGTTGGGTACTCCTTCTATCACAAATCCAAAGGCAAAACATTCGTTGCTTAGAATGGATCCTTTCTAGAGAAGGAGTTTCTCTCGAAAGAAGTGAGTGGGAGGAAAGTAGAATTTGATGAGGTAACTGTACCTGCTCCCTTATTTGAAAGTAGTTCATCACAGAAATCTGTTCCTGTGACTACTACACCAATTAGTGAGGAAGTTAATGATCATGATCATGAAACTTCAGATTAAGTTACTACAGAACCTCGTAAGTCTTCCAGAGTAAGATCCGCACCAGAGTGGTACGGTAATCCTGTTCTGGAAGTCATGTTACTAGACCATGATGAACCTACGAACTATGAGGAAGCGATGATGAGCCCAGATTCCACGAAATGGCTTGAGGCCATAAAATCTGAGATATGATCCATGTATGAGAACAAAGTATGGACTTTGATTGACTTGCTCGATGATCAGCAAGCCATGTTAAATAAATGGATCTTCAAGAGGAAGACGGACACTGATAGTAGTGTTACTATCTACTAAGCTCGACTTGTTGCAAAAGGTTTTCAACAAGTTCAAGGTGTTGAATACGATGAGATTTTCTCACTCGTATCGAAGCTTAAGTCTGTCTGAATCATGTTAGCAATTGCCACATTTTATGAAATCTGGCAAATCGATGTCAAAACTGCACTCCTTCATGGATTTATGAAAGAAGAGTTGTATATGATGCAACCAGAAAGTTTTTGTCAATCCTAAAGATGCTAACAAAGTGTGCAAGCTCCAGCGATCCATCTATGGACTGGTGCAAGCATCTCAGAGTTGGAATATACGCTTTGATGAGTTGATCAAAGCATATGGTTTTATACAAACTTTTGAAGAAGCCTGTATTTACAATAAAGTGAGTGGGAGCACTACAGCATTTCTGATAAGTATATCTGAATGACATATTGTTGATCGGAAATAATGTATAATTATTCTGCAAAGCATAAAGGAGTGTTTGAAAGGAGTTTTTCAAAGAAAGACCTTGGTGAAGCTGCTTACACATTGAGCATCAAGATCTATAGAGATAGATCAAGACGCTTGATAAGATTTTTCAATGAGTACATACCTTGACAAGATTTTGAAGTAGTTCAAAATGGAACAGTCAAAGAAAGAGTTCTTGCCTGTGTTGCAAGGTGTGAAGTTGAGTAAGACTCAAAACCCAACCATGGCAGAAAATAGAAAAGAATGAACAGTCATTCCCTATGCCTCAGTCATAGGTTCTATAAAGTATGCTATGTTGTGTACTAGACCTATTGTATACCTTGCTCTGAATTTGGCAAAGGAATACAATTTTGATCTAAGAGTAGATCACTAGACAACGGTCAAGAATATCCTTAGTGAGGACTAAGGAGATGTTTCTCGATTATGGAGGTGATAAAAGAGTTCATAGTAAAAGTTACATCGGTGCAAACTTTTAAACTGATCCAGATGACTCTAAGTCTCAATCTGGATACATATTGAAAGTGGGAGCAATTAGCTAGAGTAGCTCCGTGCAGAGTATTGAAGACATAAGAATATTCGCAAAATACATACGGCTCTGTATGTAACAGACCTGTTGACTAAATTTCTCTCACGAGCAAAACATGATCATACCTTAGTACTCTTTTGGGTGTCAATCACATAGCAATGTGAACTAGATTATTGACTCTAGTAAACCCTTTGGGTGTTGATCACATGATGATGTGAACTATGGGTATTAATCACATACAGATGTGAATATTGGTGTTGAATCATATGCTGATGTGAACTAGATAATTGACTCTAGTGCAAGTGGGAGACTGAAGGAAATATGCCCTAGAGGCAATAATAAAGTTATTATTTATTTCCTTATTTCATGATAAATGTTTATTATTCATGCTAGAATTGTATTAACCGGAAACATGATACATGTGTGAATACATAGACAAACATAGTGTCACTAGTATGCCTCTACTTGACTAGCTCGTGAATCAAAGATGGTTAAGTTTCCTAGCCATGGACAAAAGAGTTGTCATTTGATTAACGGGATCACATCATTAGGATAATGATGTGATTGACTTGACCCATTCCATTAGCTTAGCACACGATCGTTTAGTATGTTGCTACTGCTTTCTTCATGACTTATACATGTTCCTGTGACTATGAGATTATGCAACTCCCGTTTACCAGAGGAACACTTTGTGTGCTACCAAACGTCACAACGTAACTGGGTGATTATAAAGGTGCTCTACAGGTGTCTCCGAAGGTACATGTTGGGTTGGCGTATTTCGAGATTAGGTTTTGTCACTCCGATTGTCGGAGAGGTATCTCTGGGCCCTCTCGGTAATACACATCACTTAAGCCTTGCAAGCATTGCAACTGGTGAGTTAGTTGTGGGATGATGTATTACGGAACGAGTAAAGAGACTTGCCGTGAACAAGATTGAACTAGGTATTGGATACCGACGATCGAATCTCGGGCAAGTAACATACCGATGACAAAGGGAACAACGTATGTTGTTATGCGGTTTGACCGATAAAGATCTTCGTAGAATATGTAGGAGCCAATATGAACATCCAGGTTCCACTATTGGTTATTGACCGGAAACAGTTCTAGGTCATATACATAGTTCTCGAACCCGTAGGGTCCGCACGCTTAAGGTTTCGATGACTGTTATATTATGAGTTTATGAGTTTTGATGTACCAAAGGAGTTCGGAGTCCCGGATGAGATCGGGGACATGACGAGGAGTCTCGAAATGGCCGAGACGTAAAGATCGATATATTGGACGACTATATTCGGAATTCGGAAAGGTTCCGAGTGATTCGGGTATTTTTCGGAGTACCAGAGAGTTACGGGAATTCGCCGGAAGAAGTATTGGGCCTTATTGGGCCATACGGGAAAGAGAGAGGGGCTGCCTAGGGCAGGCCGCGCGCCCCCCCAAGGCCTAGTCCGAATTGGACTAGGGGGAGGGGCCGCACCCCCTCCTTCCTTCCCTTCTCTCTTCCCTTTCCTTCTCTCCTACTCCTACTACATGGAAGGTCTCCTAGTTGGACTAGGAAAGGAGGGTGTCCTACTCCCGGTGGGAGTAGGACTCCTCCCTGGCGCGCCCTCCCTTGGCCGGCCGCCTCCTCCTCCCTTACTCCTTTATATACGGGGGCAGGGGGCACCTCATGACACACAAGTTGATCTACGGATCGTTTCTTAGCCGTGTGCGGTGCCCCCCTCCACCATATTCCACCTCGGTCATATCGTCGCGGAGTTTAGGCGAAGCCGTGCGCCGATAGAACATTATCATCGTCACCACGCCGTCGTGCTGACGGAACTCATCCCTGACGCTTTGCTGGATTGGAGCCCGGGGAACGTCATCGAGCTGAACGTGTGCTGAACACGGAGGTGCCGTACGTTCGGTGCTTGGATCGGTCGAGTCGTGAAGACGTACGACTACATCAACCGCGTTGTGATAACGCTTCCGCTTACGGTCTACGAGGGTACGTGGACAACACTCTCCCCACTCGTTGCTATGCCATCACCATGATCTTGCGTGTGCATAGGAAATTTTTTGAAATTACTACGTTCCCCAATAGCTGATCATCACCCGGTACCCCGTGGAACAATTCCGGACTCCAATACCCTTCGTCCAATATATCAATCTTCACCTCCGGACCATTCCGGAGTTCCTTGTCACGTCCGGTATCTCATTCGGGACTCTGAATAACCTTCGGTAACCACCATAATGACTCAACTATACTTATATCACCACAAAGCGTTAAGTGTGTAGACCCTGTGGGTTCTAGAACTATGATGACATGACTGAGACACCTCTACATCAATAACTAATAGCGGGACCTAGATGCCCATATTGGTTCCTACATATTCTACGAAGATCTTATCGGGCTAACCCCGTATGCAGTTCCCTTTGTCTATCGGTATGTTACTTGCCCGAGATTCGATCGTCGGTATCCTCGTACCTAGTTCAATCTCGTTACCGGCAAGTCTCTTTACTCGTTCTGTAATACAAGATCACGTGGCTAACCCATTAGTCACATTGCTTGGAAGCTTACTATGATGTTGTATTACCGAGTGGGCCCTGAGATACCTTTGCGTCATACGGAGTGACAAATCCCAGTCTTGATCCATGCCAATTCAACAGACACCCTCGGAGATACCTGTAGAGCACCTTTATAGTCACCCAGTTACGTTGTGGCGTTTGGTACACACAAGGTATTCCTCCGGTGTCAGTGAGTTGCATGATCTCATGGTCATAGGAACATATACTTGACATGCAGAAAACGATAGCAATAAACTTGGCACGATCATACGCTACATTTATATTTTGGGTCTTGTCCATCGCATCATTCTCCTAATGATGTGATCCCATTATCAAGTGACAACTCATGTTTATGGTTAGGAAACCTTAACCATCTTTGATCAACGAGCTAGTCTAGTAGAGGCTCACTAGGGACACGTTATTGTCTATATATCCACACATGTTTCTGAGTTTTCGATCAATACAATTCTAGCATGGATAATAAACTATTATCATGAACAAGGAAATATGATAATAACCAATTTATTATTGCCTCTAGGGAATATTTCCAACAGTCACTTGGTCAGCAATGCAACACCACTGAGATAGATCTGCACAAGAGAAAAAACAACCTAGAGAAACAGATATAGGGCACACTACCCTCCAGACACCTCCTGACGACAATTGGAAGCACCATGAGGACAATGGCGAGATGGGGTGGGGGTGGGGGGACGAGACTTGCCTTCTCCCCGACGTGTGCCCATCCGTGCTCCCGCGTACGTGGCTTGTTTTGATTGGAACAAAATAAGGTCCGACCCCACCCCCTTAAAATCAGGGGGGAGATGATTAGATTAGAAAGAGAAAAGGAAAAAAGATAGCCGTAGGATGAAGTGGGAGCACGGATGGGAGCATGGGAAGGGAGCAGGCAAGCCGGATCCGGGGTGGGGGGTCGTTCTTCTAAAATTTCCTAAGAACTAATATGAATAGATAACATAGAATGAAAACTTCAACAATTCTATATTTTCAAGAGTGAAAATTAATTGTGTGACCTACATACCAACACATGACGGATGAGAAGGAAGTAGTGAAGTCTGATGTTCTAAAAAGAGAAAGGTAGGGCTCTGTTGGGATGGAATGGTCAATCAAGTCAAGGATGTTGTCTTTGTTGGCGAAATGATGGGAAAGAAATCACATTAGTGATTGTTTCAACCATTCGTCATTCTCAACGTCTCGGGAAACATGTTGAGGTAGGTTACAACACCTCTTATCCTCTTCCTTACCAGGCATGTAGACTTCCCTCTTCTGGTCTTCATCTTTTGCTCGGCGTAGATCTAGAACTTGGTCCTCTTTCTGACCTATCCACTTCTCCAAGCTGACGGGTTGCAAAGCTAGCCCCCTGCCGCATATTCCAAGTAGGTTGGGCATCGCCCAAGGTTGTCATATTCGTAAAAAATGTAGATTCTACTAATAAAAAACGCAGAATCAGAGTGGTTAGTCTGAATCGTAAAGTCATAGAATCGTACAATATATAGAATCGTGATTCTGACAACCTTGACATCGCCGTTTGCTCTTCCTTCGGTCTAGCTCCACAAAAGGGCTACCTAGCCTAGGGGCCCCACTTTTATTAAAAAGGGACCTTGTCAGTGTCAAAACCGGCGGATCTCGGGTAGGGGGTCCCGAACTGTGCGTCTAGGCGAATGGTAATAGGAGACAAGGGACACGATGTTTTTATCCAGGTTCGGGCCCTCTCGATGGAGGTAAAACCCTACTCCTGCTTGATTAATATTGATGATATGGGTAGTACAAGAGTAGATCTACCACGAGATCAGAGAGGCTAAACCCTAGAAGCTAGCCTATAGTATGATTGTTGTTCATCCTACGGACTAAAACCCTATGGTTTATATTAGGCACCGAAGATGGTTATGGTTACACAGAGTCGGTTACAATGGTAGGAGATCTACATATCCGTATCGCCAAGCTTGCCTTCCACGCCAAGGAAAGTCCCATCCGGACACGGGACGAAGTCTTCAATCTTGTATCTTCATAGTCCAGGAGTCCGGCCAAAGGTGATAGTTCGGCTATCCGGACACCCCCTAATCCGGGACTCCCTCAGTAGCCCCCGAACCAGGCTTCAATGGCGATGAGTCCAGCGCGTAGATTGTCTTCGACATTGCAAGGCAGGTTCTTCTCCAAATCCTATGTACCCGTTGAATAGCGTCCGGCTTCCTGTAAATATTGCGCTCCTCGGCTTCCACGCCCCATAATGGCCATCTTCCACGTGTTGAACGAATGCGAAAAGCCAGGGTATTTTTACATTTTACCCCCCTAGCTGCGCAAATGAGCTGCCTATAAAGGAGACGAGGATCTAGATCCGAATCACACCATCCTCCCTTCGCGAGCATTCATCAGAGCGCATCTGACAGAAATCCATTCCATCATGGACAGTCGACGCGGCTCCTCCTCTCGCCCTCCCAGCCCTCAGCCTGGAGATTGGGAGAGATGCTCCATCCCGCACAGCAAGTTAGTGACGCTCCAAACCAAGGGATTTCTTCCCCCGGCCTTCATGGTTCCGGTTCGAGCCGGACTCGCCACCTATAAGGGCGGAAAGCAAGCGGAGAGCGTCCCCAGCCCCTCCAAAGGAGAGCGGGTATGCCTTGTCTCTTATTTGATAAGAGGGCTCGGATTTCCAATTCATCCGTTTCTTCGGGGGCTCCTGGAGTTCTACGGCCTCCAGTTGCACAACCTTACGCCTGCCTCCATTTTGCATATTGCGGGCTTCGTGGCCCTTTGCGAGCTGTTTTTGGGCATCGAGGCTCATTTTGCGCTGTGGAAGAAGTTGTTCTGCCTTGTGCCCCGTTCTCAAGAGGGGTCAATATATCAAGTGGGCGGAGCCAAACTATGGCACATCGCCGGGACCGGATATCTATCTGGAACCCTGAAGAAGGCGTCCGAAGACTGGCCTTCGGAATGGTTTTATATAGAAGATGTCCCCCTATTGGACCCTATTCGGATCGTCCTCCCTGAGTTCAATAACGCTCCTTTGAAGAAACGCTTAAGCTGGCGTCCACGGAGCCCTCAGAAGGAATATGACAGGGACGTCTTTTACCCGATGAGCCGAATAAGGTTGTTAGCTCATTCCGGACTGACCATGATCGGGGTCATGGCCACATGCATTATGCGGGGGTGCAGCCGCTCCAGTATAGAGGCCGCCCCATGTGGGATTTCAACGGGGAGGAAGATGCCACCCACTGCGGCCGTAAGGGGCCGGGATCGATCGCCGATCTAATGAAGATCTTGTCCACATTGTACAAGGGAGAAGAGGAGGAATTTCTCCGCGTCAATCCAGAGGGCGGATTTTCTATGTACAATCCTCCAAGCTGGGTAAGCGGATATTTATTTTTGCCTATCCGATCCATACTCCCATAGTCAAGTATCTCATTTTGTGATTTCGGCGCAGGAACTGCGCCGGGCCGTAAAGGATATAAACAGCCTGCCTCCACAACCCGAGGATCCGGAACGGTTCCTCGATCCGACCTCCCAAGAGGATCCGGACATATCGGCGGAGCTGATCGATGGGGTATTTCACCAACTGAGCATTGATAATGCCTTGGTCGCCATTACGGCCGATTACCCCAGACTACTTCCAGCTTCACAGGTAACTGAGATCGAAGTCCCAATACTTTGAAAATGACCCATCCGTGCTTGTTCTTGATCACCGTATACCAATGGTGTTTCGCAGGGGAAGTCCTTGACGCGGAAGGCCGAGCCTGTGACGGCTAGTCAACAAGGGACAACAAGGCCCAACAGGCTGAAAAGAAGTGCAGTCCAGATTGAAACGCCGGTGCAATGGTATGGCGTGTCATCTTACTCCCAGGTTTTATTCCTAGGAGGCATACTAACGCTCATTCTTTTTCAGGAAGAAGAGCGCTCGCCGGACTGTATCCGGAGAGGTTGCCAATCAATCCTCCGCTCGCCAGGCTCCAAAGCCAGGTCCAGAAGCGGAGGCGAACACGAGGCGTGCGTCGGATGCTCCTCCGACAGAGGATGCCGACAAGTTATCTGCCACCAATTCCGAGGTGGAGAGTGCCATGAATCACAGGCGTCGCCGGACAGTTCTTCGTGACGCATGTTTCTCCCTAGAGGCATTGGATGCCTTCAATTCGGGAGATGCGCACCTCCGTGCCGCTCAAAATGGTCTAGCCAGAGCCACGGAGCAGTATGTAAAAGACATACGGGTGAGAAAATTTGACAGTTATATATGCCAGTAGCCCCCGAGACTTGAAATAGTTAGAATAACTGATTTAAGGATCATTTATTGTGCAAGATCTTACAGAAAAGAATACCCAACTGTCCCAGGAGCTAGAGGAGTGCAAAGCCCAACTTGAGGCCGCACTAGCCGTAGCGGGGGAAGCCAAAGAGACCCCCTATGGTAATATATGCTTCAAAAGATAAGTAATTTGTGAAGTGCGGCGTGTGTATAAGTCTGACAATAATATTGCAGATGGCGCCGGGATAGATCCGGACAAGAAATAGCTCAAGCGTCAGTTGAAGGACAGCGAGTATGTGCTTACAAGGGTGAGGCAAGAGAAAAATAATCTCCAAGATGCCAACACCCAGCTGGGTGAGGAACTAAAGGATGTTCGTGCCCAGCTGTCCGACTCCGTTAAGGAGAATCGTCGGCTTCGACACGGCATTTTTAGTAAGTGCTTGAACGAACTTTGAAAAAGAGTTCGGCGAGGAAGTCGACTAACAGAGGTATATCTATAGGTATGCTCACAGGTCGTCCTGCAGAGGAAATGTCCGGTTCTACGGGTGACCTTCTTCCCGAGCTCTTGCAACTGCATGAACGAGTTCGGCAGGTGATGAAAGGCGTCGCCCAGGACTTGTGGCCATTTGTCTCCCTGCCCGAAGGCCTTGGAGAGCTTGCAGAGAGGCTTCAGGGAGCGCGGCGGCGCTTCCGATTATGGAAGATATCGGCCTGCCATCAAGGCGCCATGGAGGCCTGGGCCATGGTGAAGATGCGGTACACAAAGGCTGACCCAAACCACGTGGCCGAGGTCGGACCTGTGGGGCCCGATGGGAAGGATATCCTTGTGAGCTTAGTGTACGGCTAAGTAGAGTTGGCCGCAAAGTATTCCCAGTAGGACTGTAAACTAGACAGCCTATTAGATGGCATTGAAGAGGAATACAATCAGTCAAATTGACTATGTAATTTAAGATAACATGTAAAATGCCTTCTAGCCGGATTGTAGATCGTTTGTCGTAGCGGACCTTTTCGCTTCAACCCCGGGACCCAATAGTCCGGAGTGTGTCCGAATACCCTCGCGGTTATATAAGAACTGGGGCATGCGTGGAGACCAGGCGTAGGGGTCATTAGTGCTTTATCAGACAAGTGCCCAACTAGTTATGTTATATTACATGGTTAGTAAGAAACATCTTCCAAGGAGAATAGTTCTGTTAGGGGTTCCTTTCCCTGGGAGGCATGCCCTAAAGTGCATGTCTGGACTGCGTAAAAAACAGAAAAACATCTGGGGGCAGATAAATAAATAGGTAAGAAATCATCTTTTAGTTCACCGACCGAATATTCCCTTAAGAACGCTAGCTTTCGGCTTCACCCAGTCTGAGGTACACATCCGGCTGACCCGGCAGTAACAATCGCAGAGGTGCTCCCTTTACCACCTAACCGAACAATCGGGAACGTAGGGGTAAGCACAGGAGCCAGGCAACCCAGCTTGGCCAAAACTTAAGTCATATTGATGCATATAATGGTGAATAAAAGGTACGTGCGGAAGTGTGACACATGTGTTGGGCATAAAGCCCGTATAAATAAGCTTCTGTTAAAGAAGCCCCCAGGTATAATTAGCGCGGATAGCGCGTCAAGTGGGTGCGAACAATGCGCAAACAAGATTTCAAAGGCTGTAATAGGAAAGGAGGGAGAAGGAGAGAAACAGAAGACAGCTAATATGCAAAATATAGACGGAGGAAGGAGACGAACTCAGAATCCGGTGCTAGGCGTAGAATCTTCGGAGACGGGCTGCGTTCCATGGGTTCGGCTCGAGTCGGTTATCCGATGCGTCTCGCAGATGGTACGCTCCACCGGTCAGGACTTGGTCGATGATAAAGGGACCTTCCCATTTGGGCTTGAGTTTGTCCTTTTTCTTATCCGGCAGGCGTAGAACTAACTCGCCAACATTGTAAGTTTTGGCCCGTACTTCTCTGCTTTGATATCTTCGAGCTTGTTGTTGATAGAATGCGGAACGTGCTTTTGCCACGTCACACTCCTCCTCCAATGCGTCCAAACCGTCCTGCCGATCGAGCTCGGCTTCTCTTTCTTCGTACATGCGCACGCGAGGTGAGTCATGAATTATGTCGCAGGGCAGAACTGCCTCTGCGCCGTATACCATAAAGAATGGTGTAAATCCGGTGGTGCGATTCGGAGTGGTCCGCAGCCCCCAGAGTACGGAGTCGAGCTCCTCTACCCAGTGCGTGTTAGATTCCTTGAGGGACCACACTAATCTGGGTTTGATGCCGCTCATGATTAGACCATTTGCTCGCTCGACTTGACCGTTAGTTTGAGGGTGATAGACTGAAGCATAGTCGAGCTTGATGCCCATGTTTTTGCACCAGAGTTTGACCTCGTCGGCCGTAAAGTTCATGCTGTTATCAGTGATGATGCTATGGAGGATGCCGTAACGGTGTACGACCCCTGATATGAAGTCTATCACCGGTCCGGATTCGGCCGTCTTAACAGGTTTGGCCTCTATCCATTTGGTGAATTTATCCACCATGACCAGTAGGTATTTTTGCTTGTGGGTTCCTCCTTTAAGGGGTCCAACCATGTCAAGCACCCAGACCGCGAAGGGCCAGGTTATGGGTATAGTTTTGAGGGCGGTGGGTGGCATGTGGCTTTGATTAGCAAAGAGCTGGCAACCAACGCATCGTTGGACTAAGTCCTGGGCATCTGCCCGGGCCGTCGGCCAATAAAATCTTGTACGGAAGGCCTTGCCTACAAGGGCCCGGGCTGCGGCGTGGTGCCCGCCGAGTCCGGCATGAATTTCAGCCAGAAGATTCCGCCCTTCCTCTTCGGAGATACACCTTTGAAGGACTCCAGTTGTGCTTTTCTTGTAAAGCTCTCCCTCATGGACCTTATAGGCTTTAGCTCGCCGCACTATGCAGCGGGCCTCATTTTGGTCCTCGGGAAGTTCCTGCCTGGTTAGGTAGGCTAGGAATGGTTCCGTCCACGGGGCAATGACTGCCATTATTACGTGGGCTGAGGATGTTACTTCGTTGGCAGAACCACGGATTGTGTCAGAATGTTCGGTGTCGGGCAGTGCGGTTGGGTCCGGGTTGTTATTTCCAGATTCCCCTGCCATAGTACGGATGGCTTAAACAACCTCTCTAGGAAGATGTTGGGAGGGACAGCATCGTGCTTTGCGCCAATGCGTGCCAATACGTCTGCTGCCTGGTTGTTATCCCCGGCTATATGGTGAAATTCGAGCCCCTCAAACCGAGCTGACATTTTTAGGACGGCGTTGCGATAAGCTGCCATTTTCAGATCCTTGACATCAAAATCTCCATTTATTTGGGATATTGCGAGGTTCGAATCCCCGCGCACCTCTAGGCGTTGAATGCCCATGGAGACTGCCATCCGGAGGCCATGTAGAAGGGCCTCGTATTCGGCTGCATTGTTGGAGTCCGTATACATTATCTGGAGTACATATTGAACCGTATCTCCAGTTGGGAACGTCAGAACGACGCCAGCCCCCAGACCAGCCAACATTTTGGAGCCGTCGAAGTGCATGATCCAGTTGGAATATGTGCCGTACTCTTTAGGGAGTTCAGCTTCAGTCCATTCGGCGACGAAGTCGGCCAAAACTTGCGACTTAATAGCTCGCCGTGGCTTATAGGTTATGTCGAACGGGAGGAGCTCAATGGCCCAGTTGGCAATCCGTCCCGTCGCGTCGCGGTTGTTTTTGTAATGTCATTAAGAGGTACTCCGGAGGCTACTGTTATCAAACACTCTTGAAAGTAGTGTCGCAGCTTCCGGGATGCCATGAACACCGCGTACGCTATCTTTTGATAATGCGGGTACCGTGACTTGCATGGAGTTAGGACAGTGGACACGTAGTAAACTGGTTTTTGAAGGGGGAACTTGTGTTCGTCCGTTTCTCGTTCGACAACGAGCACCGCGCTCACAACTTGATGAGTTGCCACGATATATAATAGCATTGGTTCGCCCATGTTGGGCGCGGCCAGGACCGGGTTTGTTGCCAATATGGCTTTTATTTCTTTGAGTCCAGTCGTGGCGGCATCCGTCCACTCGAACTGTTCGGTGCGTCGGAGGAGGCGATAAAGGGGTAATGCCTTTTCTCCTAAATGGGAGATAAAGCAGCTTAAAGTCGCCATGCATCCCGTCAATTTTTGTATTTGTTTGAGGTCCTTTGGGATATCCAATTGTGATAGAGCTCGGATCTTGGCTGGGTTTGCTTCAATTCCTCTACCGGATACAATGAAGCCCAAGAGCTTTCCGGCTGGTACGTCGAAAACACATTTTTTCGGGTTAAGCTTAATGTCATATGTTCGGAGATTATCGAACATGAGCCTCAAATCGCCTACTAGAGTTTCGACGTGCTTGGTTTTGACGACCACATCATCTACGTATGCCTCCACTGTTTTGCCGATCTGGTTTGCCAGACATGTCTGAATCATGCGCTGATATATTGTGCCGGTGTTTCTGAGCCCAAAGGGCATTGTGTTGAAGCAGAATGGGCCGTATGGGGTGATGAATGCCGTTGCGGCCTGGTCGGGCTCTGCCATCTTAATTTGGTGGTAGCCGGAGTATGCGTCGAGGAAACACAATGAATCATGTCCTGCGGTAGCGTTGATAATTTGATCGATGCGGGGGAGTGGGAAGGGGTCCTTTGGGCAAGCCTTGTTGAGGTCCTTAAAATCGACGCATAGGCGCCAGGATTTGTCGTTCTTTGGTACCATCACCAGGTTTGCTAGCCAGTCCGGATGTTTTATATCTCTGATGAATCCGGCCTCCAATAATTTGGGTAGCTCCTCTCCCATGGCCTGTCTCTTGGGTTCGGAGAAACGCCGAAGAGCCTGTTTGACTGGCTTGAATCCTTTTAGGATGTTTAGGCTGTGCTCGGCCAGCCGGCGTGGGATTCCTGGCATGTCTGAAGGGTGCCAGGCAAAAATGTCCCAATTTTCGCGTAGGAATTCTCGTAGTGCGGCGTCTACATAAGGGTTTAGTTGTGCCTCGATGGAGGCCGTTTTTGTAGGGTCCGTTGGATGGACTTGGAATTTGACTATTTCGTCCGCTGGTTTAAAGGAGGTGGACTTGGATCTCTTATCGAGTATCACATCATCCATATTCACCGTGGGGCGCAACACAGTGAGTTCCTCGGCCGCTAGGGCTTCGGATAGTGCCTCAAGGGCCAGTGCGGCTGTCTTATTTTTGGCGCGGAGTGCTATATCCGGGTCACTAGCAAGAGTGATGATTCCGTTGGGCCCGGGCATTTTGAGCTTCATGTACCCGTAATGGGGTATTGCTTGAAAAATTGTGAATGCCTCTCGCCCTAATAGAGCGTGATATTCGCTGCTGAACGGGGCCACATGGAACGTGACCTCCATGGACCTGTAATTATCCGGCGTGCTGAACACCATATCCAGTGTTATTTTTCCTGTACAGCATGCTTCTCGACTGGGGATTATTCCTCTAAAGGTTGTGCTGCTTCGCTCAATGCGGCTCCAGTCTATTTCCATTTTTGGAGGGTTTCCTTGTAAATGAGGTTCAATCCGCTGCCACCGTCGATGAGTACCTTGGTAAGGCGAAAGCTGTCCACTATTGGACTGAGGACCAATGCGGCTGGTGCAAGGGCTGTTCGGAATTTAGGTTCGTCACTGGCATTAAAGGTAATAGCCGTGTCACTCCATGGGTTCATTGTTGCTACTTGGTAGACTTCGGCAAGGCTGCGGAGTGTTCGTTTCCGCATATTATTTGATGTGAAAGTCTCGAAGACTGTTAATACCGTACTGGTATCCTTGGGCTGGTGCTCTGGAGTTAGAAGCTCTTCGCCACTTTTGGCCACCTGCCGTAGTATCCAACATGCTCTAAGGCTATGAGTTGGAGTGGCGCCCTTTGTACTATGAATTTTGCAGGGTCCATTGAGCCATCCTTCCAGTACGGTTCCATGCCCTATAGAGGGTTTTTGCTTTTTGGTATTTAACCCAGGTGCCTGGCGATGATGCACCCTTTTATTTCGGACTGGGGTTGTATTCAGGGCCGGATTGTCCCAAAAATTAATTTTGGTTTTCTAGGCGCTTTCCATCGCACAGTACTTTCATACTATGGACGCCAAGTCAGCGAAGCGTGTAATTTCACGACGACTTACGGCGTTGAGGATTCCCTTGTCCGTGCAATTATTGCAGAAGAATGAACTCACGTCCTCCTCGCGGCAGTCCTTTATCCTATTTATAACCAGGAGGAATCTGGCCCAATAATGGTGTACTGTTTCTGCGGGCTCTTGCTGGATTTGGGATAGATCTCTTATGTTTGGGTGGGCGGGTGGAATTAAATTCGGAACCCCGTCCAATCTAAGACTCAGGGGCCAAGAAGTTTCCAAACTTAGAAGCTTGGGTTCTTGGATGTTGTCCAATGAATCTAGCCCGCTGCCTGACTTTAGGTTCAGGGCTTGAGTGACGTCCTCCCCTCCGTGGGAATCCGGCATGGAGGGATCGGGAGTCCGGACATAGCTAGTCCTTAAGATAGAAGAAGGGTCGCCGTATTGTGCCTCTACCACAGCAACGTGGTGGGTGACCTGGTGAGAGTTAATCTCTCTCAGATCAGGTTTAGGCCCAATCTGATCGTAGTCTGTAGCGACTCCCAGGGCGGCGATGCGATCCAAGAGCTCGTTTAAGGAAGAGAGCTCCATTGGATCTAATTGCTTGGCGAGTTCCGAGTTAACGTGAAGATTTCTTTCGATGACCCGAGAAGTCATCGTCGGCGTGGCGGCCGAACAGGCGGTCATAAGGAAACCGCCTAGCCGGAGAGTTTGGCCGATAGCCAAAGCTCCTTTAGCAACAATGTCATCTTTAAAGACGGGATGGGGCATCCTTCCTGATGGCGACGGCACAGAGGAACTCTCAATGAAAGCACCAATGTCGGTGTCAAAACCGGCGGATCTCGGGTAGGGGGTCCCGAACTGTGCGTCTAGGTGGATGGTAACAGGAGACAAGGGACACGATGTTTTTACCCAGGTTCGGGCCCTCTCGATGGAGGTAAAACCCTACTCCTGCTTGATTAATATTGATGATATGGGTAGTACAAGAGTAGATCTACCACGAGATCAGAGAGGCTAAACCCTAGAAGCTAGCCTATGGTATGATTGTTGTTCGTCCTACGGACTAAAACCCTCCGGTTTATATAGGCACCGAAGAGGGTTAGGGTTACACAGAGTCGGTTACAATGGTAGGAGATCTACATATCCGTATCGCCAAGCTTGTCTTCCACGCTAAGGAAAGTCCCATCCGGACACGGGACGAAGTCTTCAATCTTGTATCTTCATAGTCCAGGAGTCCGGTCAAAGGTGATAGTTCGGCTATCCGGACACCCCCTAATCCGAGACTCCCTCAGTCCTATTTTTTTGAGAGTTATAGGTTGCGTTTTTATCATGGATAAGTATTAAGAGTGCCTGGCTGGTGGCAATTTTGGTGATGGCAAGGTGGCATTGGCTGCAATAGAATGGCGCCCAACAGGGAAGAGTGCCCTAACTGCTTTAGATGGATGACTTATTGGGATGCGACGATGTGCCGACTTGACATCACATGGCGATGACAACTTGGGGGGGGGGGAGCGATAGGAGGTGGGCGGCAACCGAAGGAGGCGAAGACGGGAAGAAGAAGAAGCTGGTGGCGGAAACCGACAAAATTCGGGATGGTAGAAGGAGACATGGCAAAGAAGTAGTAACGCAGAAACAGGAGGGCCACCTTGTAGGAAGAAGGGCATAATGGCCATTTCATCAGAATGTGCACACAAACGTGCATTATTGCCTTAATAAAAGACATTGCCAACTCAGGGGATAGCACAGAAAATGAATTGTCATCCGTACTTGCTTAAAAGCTAAGATTTGGACATTAAGTAATGCCCTTGGAGGCGATGTGAACACGAAAGACCATAGTTGTTCTACTAATTTAGGTCCCGAGTCGACCATGACGTTAATTCTGTGACATGTCAGTTCACTAGAAGTACGTCAACACGTTCGTGAATAGACGTTGGATCAGATATTTCTAACTTACAACCACCGTGGATACACACAGATATGTTCAGATCGATAAAGCGAGAACAGTATCATTGAAATTGTCATGGGAAACACTTGTACACCGATGACTAGAACTGCTAGAGACTATGGCAACGTCCAAAACGTAAGAGAGTACGTACCACGTCCCGAAAATACAGAGCTAGCGAATGGTGTGTGCAAGTACAATACATTCATGCATGTCATGTGGTGGTTTATTTAATGGAAAATCTACGAAGAGAGGTTGTTGCTTGAGAATAGATATGCTCGTTCTCCCTCTACTTGCTTAAGAGCTAAGTTTCAGACACTACCACTGTCAGGTCAGTACGTAGTTAGCCAGGATGGATAATGTGAACATACAACACTAGCTCGATCGTCTCCGGCCAATGGAACAAGCTTGCTGAGTTAATGATCTGAGTCACTGCCTATGCACCCACCTAGGGGGGAAGGGGGCCCGATTGAGACTAAACAAGTAATATAATGCTCTCCTGATTAGGCCATGAGGCCATGACTCTTCCCCAAGTCTTCGGCCGTTTGTTTGGGGCCATCTCCAACCCGGCCCCGCAATCATCGGGCCCGAACAGTCCGAAAACGATTTGCCATCCAATCACGGTATCCGCAAGACCTTTCCTTCATATATACAAGGAACAAGTAGCCTTTGTCACCTTTTCCTAAATTAAAAAAATATGAGAAAGATTTCAGCCGTGAAGTGGTCTAGACATTTGTTTTTCACAAACCAAAAGGAAATTGGGTTTTGTAGGTGTCCGGATCGCTGCCATGTACGTGTTGGACACCCCATATCCACCTAAAAGTGTCTCACACATGAAGTGGTTGCCGCATATTCATGCAGTCCATGGCCGTTTCAGAGCGCCAACACCGCATTCATGCCGGCCCAGAGCGAACGCGTCGTCTCAATGGCACCGACATTGACGAGGCGCGCCGGCAGATAGTGCCGCCGCGTCGCGTCCCGATCTCCACCCATCTTCAATGCTAGAGCGTCATTATTGGACGGGACGGGACGAATATCTAACGCATTCAAATGGGTTGCATGTTCGTTCGCCAACCGGCCGGCATTAAACATGCACACCGGCCGAGAAACGCACTCCGGCACCCGCATTGACACACCCCGCGCTTTGCCTGGCCAACACCCGTAAACGAGGCTACGCCCGACACAAACTGCACCAGACCACATCATGCTTCACATCCTCCTCCGTGCACCACCTACGCCATGAACGCGAGCTCAAGCGCGTCATGGGAGAGTCTCTTGATGAAGCAGAAGCAAGAGTTGGCTGCCTTTGTGGCCGGCTGGCAGGGCCGCCGTGCAAGGTGAATAGTGGTCGCCCTGCCGGCCAGCTCCATGGAGGTCTTCGACAACGACCCGACGATGGAGATGGCCTTCTTTGACGAGTCAGCACCCTTGCGCGCGGTCGTTCCATTGCCAGATTGACCATGGAACACACACATGCACACTTCGACGCCATCTTGGCGGAGGAGTGGTCGCCACCGCAGTCGGTGTAGGCGTTTTGACTGGCGCATGAAGATTAGTTCTACAACCTCTTCCTCCTCACGCATCACGCACTGGCGGAGGGTCAAATATACGACGGGTTCATGAGTGAGGAGGCCGAAGCAGACATGCCACGGAGAATCCCAACTTCGTTGATGAACAATGGGCATTGTACGAGGCCGTGCACGCTCGCACCGGCTGCAACGGACGAGAACACCGGCAACTGGACAATGTTCGCGCCGCCAACTGTGCTTCGTTCGCGCCGCTTCGTCTAGGAGGCCGACATGTCCACGTCCATCATCGACCTCACATCACTAACAACAGCCAGGTCGCGGACTCCGACGAGGAGGAGTAGGGCATGCGAGAAGGCGGGACCTCGAGTCCCATGTCCTACTCTTCCTCACCGGCGACCGCCCCTTCACTTCGTGAGTGTCACGGTCGTCGGACATGGACGCGGAAGGGAACTACAAGGACTTGAAGAACAGGGGCTGGCGAAGATTTAAACTAGGTTAGGGTCCGAGCACTTTTGTTTAATGAAATATGTAAAGAAGTGTTGCGAATGTGGCCGGATTTAAATGAAAACCATCCGGTGTACATGAAAACACCGATTTAGCTAGATTCACTTTGAGATGTGTATGAACACGATTGAATGGCCGGCTTTTGTATCAGGTCAACTCCATCGCGTGACCCCATCTTGTCCGGGTGCGTCCGTTTTGGGGTAAAACGGACGAATAACGCGGCCCAACGCGCGGCCTCAAACGGACAAATGTCCGGAATCCGTCCGTTTTCGACCCATCCCCGGCCCAAAGTTGCGCTCGGTTTGGGGTGAAACGGACGCGCGCGGACGGCCATGACGCACGCCCTTGTCCCCCCCCCCCTCCCGTGGCTCGCCTGTCGGGGACACTAGTGTTGGAAATATGCCCTAGAGGCAATAATAAATAAGTTATTATTATATTTCTTTGTTCATGATAATCGTTTATTATCCATGCTATAATTGTATTGATAGGAAACTCAGATACATGTGTGGATACATAGACAACACCATGTCCCTAGTAAGCCTCTAGTTGACTAGCTCGTTGATCAATAGATGGTTACGGTTTCCTGACCATGGACATTAGATGTCATTGATAACGGGATCACATCATTAGGAGAATGATGTGATGGACAAGACCCAGTCCTAAACCTAGCACAAAGATCGTGTAGTTCGTATGCTAAAGCTTTTCTAATATCAAGTATCTTTTCCTTAGACCATGAGATTGTGCAACTCCCGGATACCGTAAGAATGCTTTGGGTGTACCAAACGTCACAACGTAACTGGGTGGCTATAAAGGTGCATTACAGGTATCTCCGAAAGTGTCTATTGGGTTGGCACGAATCGAGACTGGGATTTGTCACTCCGTGTAAACGGAGAGGTATCTCTGGGCCCACTCGGTAGGACATCATCATAATGTGCACAATGTGACCAAGGGGTTGATCACGTGATGATGTGTTACGGAACGAGTAAAGAGACTTGCCGGTAACGAGATTGAGCAAGGTATCGGTATACCGAGGATCGAATCTCGGGCAAGTATAATACCGCTAGACAAAGGGAATTGTATACGGGATCGATTGAGTCCTTGACATCGTGGTTCATCCGATGAGATCATCGTGGAACATGTGGGAGCCAACATGGGTATCCAGATCCCGCTGTTGGTTATTGACCGGAGAACGTCTCGGTCATGTCTACGTGTCTCCCGAACCCGTAGGGTCTACACACTTAAGGTTCGATGACGCTAGGGTTATAAAGGAAGTTTGTATGCGGTTACCGAATGTTGTTCGGAGTCCCGGATGAGATCCCGGACATCATGAGGAGTTCCGAAATGGTCCGGAGGTAAAGATTTATATATGGGAAGTCTTATTTTGGTCACCGGAAAAGTTTCGCACTTTATCGGTATTGTACCGGGAGTGCCGAAAGGGGTCCGGGGT
>NC_057807.1:668598007-668610728 GCF_018294505.1 Triticum aestivum | reverse complement strand
GGGGTGCGCCTTGGCCTATATGGGCCAAGGGCACCAGCCCCAAGAGGCCCATGCGCCAAGATATAAGAAAAAGGGAAGAGTCCTCAAGGGGGAAGGCACCTCCGAGGTGCCTTGGGGAGGATGGACTCCTCCCCCCCTTGGCCGCACCCCTTCCTTGGAGGAAGGGGCAAGGCTGCGCCTCCCCCCTCTCCTTTGACCCTATATAAAGGGAGGGGAGGGAAGGGCAGCCACACCTGAAGCCCTGGCGCCTCCGTCCCTCCCGTGACACCTCCTCCTCTCCCGCAGGTGCTTGGCGAAGCCCTGCAGGATTGCCACGCTCCTCCACCACCACCACGCCGTTGTGCTGCTGCTGGATGGAGTCTTCCTCAACCTCTCCCTCTCTCCTTGCTGGATCAAGGCATGGGAGACGTCACCGGGCTGTATGTGTGTTGAACGCGGAGGTGCCGTCCGTTCGGCACTAGGATCTCCGGTGATTTGGATCACGACGAGTACGACTCCTTCAACCCCGTTCTCTTGAACGCTTCCGCTTAGCAATCTACAAGGGTATGTAGATGCACTCTCCTTCCCCTCGTTGCTGGTTTCTCCATAGATAGATCTTGGTGACACGTAGGAAAATTTTGAATTTCTGCTACGTTCCCCAACAGTGGCATCATGAGCTAGGTCTATTGCGTAGATTCTTTGCACGAGTAGAACACAAAGTAGTTGTGGGCGTTGATTTTGTTCAATATGCTTACCGTTACTAGTCCAATCTTGTTTCGACGGTATTGTGGGATGAAGCGGCCCGGACCGACCTTACACGTACTCTTACGTGAGACAGGTTCCACCGATTGACATGCACTTGGTGCATAAGGTGGCTAGCGGGTGCCAGTCTCTCCCACTTTAGTCGGAACGGATTCGATGAAAAGGGTCCTTATGAAGGGTAAATAGCAATTGACATATCATGTTGTGGTTTTTGCGTAGGTAAGAAACGTTCTTGCTAGAAACCCATAGCAGCCACGTAAAACATGCAAACAACAATTAGAGGACGTCTAACTTGTTTTTGCAGGGTATGCTATGTGATGTGATATGGCCAAGAAGAATGTGATGAATGATATGTGATGTATGAGATTGATCATGTTCTTGTAATAGGAATCACGACTTGCATGTCGATGAGTATGACAACCGGCAGGAGCCATAAGAGTTGTCTTAATTTATTGTATGACCTGCGTGTCATTAAACAACGCCATGTAATTACTTTACTTTATTGCTAACCGGTAGCCATAGTAGTAGAAGTAATAGTTGGCGAGACAACTTCATGAAGACACGATGATGGAGATCATGATGATGGAGATCATGGTATCATGCCGGTGACGATGATGATCATGGAGCCCCGAAGATGGAGATCAATGGAGCTATATGATATTGGCCATATCATGTCACTACTATATAATTGCATGTGATGTTTATTATGTTTATGCATCTTGTTTACTTAGAACGACGGTAGTAAATAAGATGATCCCTTACAACAATTTCAAGAAGTGTTCTCCCCTAACTGTGCACCGTTGCTAAAGTTCGTCGCTTCTAAGCACCACGTGATGATCGGGTGTGATGGATTCTTACGTTCACATACAACGGGTGTAAGACAGATTTACACACGTGAAACACTTAGGGTTAACTTGACGAGCCTAGCATGTACAGACATGGCCTCGGAACACAGAGACCGAAAGGTCGAGCATGAGTCGTATAGTAGATACGATCAACATGAAGATGTTCACCGATGATGACTAGTCCGTCTCACGTGATGATCGGACACGGCCTAGTTGACTCGGATCATGTAATCACTTAGATGACTGGAGGGATGTCTATCTGAGTGGGAGTTCATTAGATGAACTTAATTATCCTGAACATAGTCAAAAAATCTTTGCAAATTATGTCATAAGCTCGCGCTTTAGTTCCACTGTTTAGATATGTTCCTAGAGAAAATATAGTTGAAAGTTGACAGTAGCGATTATGCGGACAGTAGAAAGCTAATGTCCTTAATGCACCGCTTAGTGTGCTGAACCCCAAACATCGTCTGTGGATGTTGCGAACATCGGACATACACGTTTTGATAACAACGTGATAGTTCAGTTAAATGGTTTAGAGTAGAGGCACCAAAGACGTTTTCGAAACGTCGCGGAACATATGAGATGTTTCGAGGTCTGAAATTGGGATTTCAGGCTCGTGCCCACGTCAAGAGGTATGAGACCTCCGCCGATTTTCTTAGCCTGCAAACTAAGGGAGAAAGCTCAACGATGAGCTTGTGCTCAGATTTTCTGAGTGCAACAATCACTTGAATCGAGTGGGAGTTGATCTTCCAGATGAGATAGTGATGTTTCTCCAAAGTCATTGCCACCAAGCTGCTAGAGCTTCGTGATGAACTATAACATATCAGGGATACATATGATGATCCTTGAGGTATTCGCGATGTTTGACACCGCGAAAGTAGAAATCAAGAAGGAGCATCAATTGTTGATGGTTGGTGAAACCACTAGTTTCAAGAAGGGCAAGGGCAAGAAGGGACACTTCATGAAACGGCAAATCAGCTTCTGCTCTAGTGAAGAAACCCAAGGTTGAACCCAAACCCGAGACTAAGTGCTTCTGTAATAAGGGGAACAACCATTGGAGCAGAATTACCCTAGATACTTGGTAGATAAGATGGCTGGCAAGGTCGATAGAATTATATTGGATATACATTATGTTAATGTGTACTTTACTAGTACTCCTAGTAGCACCAGGGTATAGATACCGGTTCGGTTGCTAAGTGTTAGTAACTCGAAATAAAAGCTACGGAATAAACGGAGACTAGCTAAAAGTGAGCTGACGATACGTGTTGGAAGTGTTTCCAAGGTTGCTGTGATCAAGCATCGCTCGCTCCCTCTACCATCGAGATTGGTGTTAAACCTAAATAATTGTTATTTGGTGTTTGCGTTGAGCATAGACATGATTGGATTATGTCTGTCGCAATACGGTTATTCATTTAAGGAGAATAATGGTTACTCTGTTTATTTGACTAATACCTTCAATGGTCTAGCACCTAAAAGGAACGGTTTATTGAATCTCGATCGTAGTGATACACATTTTCATGCCAAAAGGGATATAAGATAGTAATGATAGTACCACTTACTTGTGGCACTGCCATGTAAGTCATATTGGTGTAAAACGCATGATGAAGCTCCATGTTGATGGATCTTTGGACTCACTCGTTTTTGAAAAGTTTGAGACATGCGAACCATGTCTATTGGTGTATACGCATGAAGAAACTCCATGCAAATGGATCGTTTAGACTCACTTGATTTTGAATCACTTGAGATATGCACATAGGCAAGATGACTGAAAAGCCTCGGTTTCAGTAAAATGGAACAAGATAGCAACTTGTTGGAAGCAACACATTTTGATGT
The DNA here is from genome assembly GCF_018294505.1 of Triticum aestivum. Lineage (NCBI taxonomy): Eukaryota > Viridiplantae > Streptophyta > Magnoliopsida > Poales > Poaceae > Triticum > Triticum aestivum. The sequence goes on along the minus strand of NC_057807.1, from coordinate 668,607,309 downwards.
GTGCAGTCCAATGAGTGCTGAGGCATGCAGTGAATATCGTTATGTTCTTTCTTCACAGATGATTCGAGTAGATGTTGAGTATATTTACTTGATGAAACACAAGTCTGAATTATTGAATGGTTCAAGTAATTTCAGAGTGAAGTTTATGATCTTCGTGACAAGAGGATAGAATGTCTATGATATGATCATAGAGATGAATATCTGAGTTACGAGTTTTGGCACACAATTAAGACATTGTGGAAATTGTTTCACAATTAATACCGCCTGGAACACCATAGTGTGATGGTGTGTCCGAACATCATAGTAGCACCCTATTGGATATGGTGCATACCTTGATGTCTCTTATCGAATTACCACTATCGTTCATGGGTTAGGCATTAGAGACAACCGCACTCACTTTAATAGGGTACCACATAATTCCGTTGAGACGACACCGTTTGGAGAAACCTAAGTTGTCGTTTCTTAAAAAGTTTGGGGCTGCGACGCTTATGTGAAAAAGTTTCAGGTTGATAAGCTCGAACCCAAAGCGGATAAAATGCATCTTCATAGGACACCCAAAACAGTTGGGTATACCTCCTAATTCAGATCCGAAAGCAATAGGGATTGTTTCTTGAATCGGGTCCTTTCTCGAGGAAAAGTTTGTCTCGAAGAATTGAGTGGGAGGATGGTGGAGACTTGATGAGGTTATTGAACCGTCACTTCAACTAGTGTGTAGCAGGGCATAGGAAGTTGTTCCTATGGCATCTACACCAATTGAAGTAGAAGCTTATGATAGTGATCATGAAGTTTTGGATCAAGTCACTACCGTACCTTGTAGGGTGACAAGGATGCGTACCACTTCAGAGAGGCACAGTAATCCTGTCTTGAAGGTCATGTTGCTAGACAACAATGAACCTACGAGCTATGGAGAAGCGATGGTGGGCCCAAATTCCGACAAATGGTTAGAACCCATGAAATCCGAGATAGGATCCATGTATCATAACAAAGCATGGACTTTGGTGGACTTGCCCGATGATCGGCAAGCCATTGAAATAAATGGATCTTTAAGAAGAAGACGGACGTGGATGGTAATGTCACCATCTATGAAGCTCGACTTGTGGAGAAGAGTTTTTTGACAAGTTCGAGGAGTTGACTACGATGAGATTTTCTCATCCGTAGCGATGCTTAAGTCCGTCGGAATCATGTTAGCATAAGCTGCATTTATGAAATCTGGCAGATGGATGTCAAGACAAGTTTCCTTGCCAGTTTTCGTAAGGAAAGGTTGTATGTGATACAATCAGAAAAGTTTTGTCGATCCTAAGGATGCTAAAAGGTATGCTGGCTCCAGTGATCCTTCTAAGGACTGGAGTAAGCATCTCGGAGTTGGAATATACACTTTGATGAGATGATCAAAGATTTTGGGTTTATACAAAGTTTATGAGAAACTTGTATTTCCAAAGAAGTGAGTGGGAGAACTATAGAATTTCTGATGAGTATATGTTGTTGACATATTGTTGATCAGAAATGATGTAGAATTTTCTGTAAAGCATATAGGGTTGTTTGAAAAGTGTTTTTCAATGGAAAACCTGAATTAAGCTACTTGAACATTGAGCATCAAGATCTATGAGGATAGATCAAAACCGCTTAATGGTACTTTCAAATTGAGCACATACCTTGACATGATCTTGAAGGTATTCAAGATGGATCAGTCAAAGAAGGAGTTCTTGCCTGAGTAGTAAGGTACGAAGTTAAGACTTAAAGCTCGACCACAGCAAAAAAGAGAGAAAGGACGAAGGTCGTCCCCTATGCTTTAGACGTAGGCTCTACAGTATGCTATGCTAAGTACCGCACCTGATGTGTGCCTTGCCACATGTCTGGCAAGAGGGTACAAAGGTGATCAGGGAGTGGATCACCAGTTAGCGGTCAAAATTGTCCTTGGAGTAATAATGACATGTTTCTCAATTATGGAGGTAATAAAGAGTTCGGCGTAAAGGGTTACATCGATGCAAGCTTTAACACCTATTCGAATGACTCTGAGTAGCAAACCGGATACGTATAGTGGAACAACCATTTGGAGTAGCTCCAAGTGGAGCGTCGAAGCAGCATTTACAATATGACCTAGAGATTTGCGAAGTACATACGGATCTGAATGATGCAGACCCGTTGACTAAAACCTCTCTCACAAGCAAAACATGATCAAACCCCAGAACTCATTGAGACTTAATCACATGGTGATGTGAACTAGTTTAAGACACTAGTAAACTCTTTGGATGTTGGTCACATGGTGATGTGACCTATCAGTGTTAATCACATGGCGATGTGAACTAGATTATTGACTCTAGTGCAAGTGGGAGACTGTTGGAAATATGCCCTAGAGGCAATAATAAATAAGTTATTATTATATTTCTTTGTTCATGATAATCGTTTATTATCCATGCTATAATTGTATTGATAGGAAACTCAGATACATGTGTGGATACATAGACAACACCATGTCCCTAGTAAGCCTCTAGTTGACTAGCTCGTTGATCAATAGATGGTTACGGTTTCCTGACCATGGACATTGGATGTCATTGATAACGGGGTCACATCATTAGGAGAATGATGTGATGGACAAGACACAATCCTAAGCCTAGCACAAAGATCGTGTAGTTCGTATGCTAAAGGTTTTCTAATGTCAAGTATCTTTTTCTTAGACCATGAGATTGTGCAACTCCCGGATACCGTAGGAATGCTTTGGGTGTACCAAACGTCACAACATAACTGGGTGGCTATAAAGGTGCATTACAGGTATCTCCGAAAGTGTCTGTTGGGTTGGCACGAATCGAGACTGGGATTTGTCACTCCGTGTAAATGGAGAGGTATCTCTGGGCCCACTCGATAGGACATCATCATAATGTGCACAATGTGACCAAGGGGTTGATCACGGGATGATGTGTTACGGAACGAGTAAAGAGACTTGCCGGTAACGAGATTGAGCAAGGTATCGGTATACCGACGATCGAATCTCGGGCAAGTATAATACCGCTAGACAAAGGGAATTGTATACGGGATCGATTGAGTCCTTGACATCGTGGTTCATCCGATGAGATCATCGTGGAACATGTGGGAGCCAACATGGGTATCCAGATCCCGCTGTTGGTTATTGACCGGAGAACGCCTCGGTCATGTCTACGTGTCTCCCGAACCCGTAGGGTCTACACACTTAAGGTTCGATGACGCTAGGGTTATAAAGGAAGTTTGTATGTGGTTACCGAATATTGTTCGGAGTCCCGGATGAGATTCTGGACATCACGAGGAGTTCCGGAATGGTCCGGAGGTAAAGATTTATATATGGGAAGTCTTATTTTGGTCACCGGAAAAGTTTCGCACTTTATCGGTATTGTACCGGGAGTGCCGAAAGGGGTCCGGGGTCCACCGGAGGGTCGACCTGCCCCGGGGGGGGGCACATGGGCTGTAGGCGGTGCGCCTTGGCCTATATGGGCCAAGGGCACCAGCCCCAAGAGGCCCATGCGCCAAGATATAAGAAAAAGGGGAGAGTCCTCAAGGGGGAAGGCACCTCCGAGGTGCCTTGGAGAGGATGGACTCCTCCCCCCCTTGGCCGCACCCCTTCCTTGGAGGAAGGGGCAAGGCTGCGCCTCCCCCCTCTCCTTTGCCCCTATATAAAGGGAGGGGAGGGAAGGGCAGCCACACCTGAAGCCCTGGCGCCTTCCTCCCTCCCGTGACACCTCCTCCTCTCCCGCAGGTGCTTGGCGAAGCCCTGCAGGATTGCCACGCTCCTCCACCACCACCACGCTGTTGTGCTGCTGCTGGATGGAGTCTTCCTCAACCTCTCCCTCTCTCCTTGCTGGATCAAGGCATGGGAGACATCACCGGGCTATACGTGTGTTGAACGCGGAGGTGCCGTTCGTTCGGCACTAGGATCTCCGGTGATTTGGATCACGACGAGTACGAGTCCTTCAACCCCGTTCTCTTGAACGCTTCCGCTTAGCAATCTACAAGGGTATGTAGATGCACTCTCCTTCCCCTCGTTGCTGGTTTCTCCATAGATAGATCTTGGTGACACGTAGGAAAATTTTGAATTTCTGCTACGTTCCCCAACAACTAGCAGTCCCTCCCTCCCAATGCTTCGACCCTCTCTCTCCCGCCCAGCCCCGCTGCCGGCACCGCCGCTATTCTCCGGCCGCCTCCTCACCGCGCAGCCCCCGACCGTCCATACCAAACCATGTGTAGACATGGCCGCCACCACGCCCGCGCTTTCGCCGTAGTTTTGGCCGTCGATCAGAGGAGGTTTGGCCGTCGCCGTCTTTGCTAGTGGCAGAGGAGGCACGACCGCCGGCGACGTACCACGGCGGCCACAGCAGCTTCCGACGGCTTCAGAGCGGCCAGTAGCCGGCCGGCAACCACCCCTACTACGTCGAGGTGATCATCGCAGCCTCTTCGCCACCACGCCCGCAAGGTGTTCGACATTTTGCCCACAAAGGTATGGACAGTGGAGACGAGTTCTTCTTCCACCACTTCCTTTGTTCATCGGACGATTCGTCGTCGGATGATGAAGATCTTGTGGTGGCTGCACTGGTCGTTCACGACCATATTCAACGGCAACTTCCTCGGTACAGGGGTTCAGTCTCTGGCCATGCTCCCAACCTGAACCGCAACAGGGAGAGAGGCCACGCCCTGCTCTATGCCGATTACTTTTCCAAGAAACCGCTCTTCACGCCGGATAAATTCCGTTGTCGTTTTCGAATGGCAAGGCATGTGTTCAATTGTATCCGAGAGGGAGTGGTTGCTCATGACCCATACTTCGAGTGCAAGACGGATGCCCTTGGCAAGCTTGGGTTCTCATCTTACCAGAAATGCACCGCGGCCGTCCGGATGCTTGCCTATGGAATTCCAGGCGATCTGGTGGATGAGTCCGTGCGTATGAGCGAGACAACATGTCTGATGTCAATGTACAGGTTCTGTCAGGCTGTGATCGTGTGTTTGGCCCAGAGTACTTGAGGAAGCCAACTGCCGCTGATACAGAGAGATTGTTGGCGACCAACGCAGCTAGAGGCTTTCCAGGCATGCTTGGCAGCATAGATTGTATGCACTGGGAGTGGAAGTACTGTCCATTTGCTTGTCAGGGCCAGTACAAGGGGCATGTCAGCGAGTGCACTGTCATATTAGAAGCGGTGGCATCACATGATCTCTGGATATGGCATTCTTTCTTCGGCATGGCAGGTTCTCACAATGATATCAACGTGCTGCAACGTTCTCCAGTCTTCGCGAGGCTTGTAGAAGGCCGCTCCCCACCTGTCAACTTTGAGATCAACGGCCACCAGTACAACAAAGGATACTATCTAGCTGATGGTATATATCCTTAGTGGTCAATTTTGTGAAGACAATCTCGAAGCCCCAAGGTGAGAAGAGAAAGAGATTAATTTGCACAAATGCAAGAGAGTGCTAGAAAGGATGTGGAGCGTGCTTTTGGTGTGCTTCAATCCCGATGGGGCATCGTTCGATACCCTGCACTGTCATGGGATGAAAGGAAGCTTTGGGAGGTGATGACTGCTTGTGTGACCATGCACAACATGATCGTCGAGGACGAGCATGATGACAGTATCTTCGACCAAGGATTTGATTTTCAAGGTGACAATGTTGAGCCCCTGCACCAAGAACCGGCCACGTTTGATCAGTTCTGCCAGTTTCATCGTGAGCTGCGTGATTGGCACACTCATAAGGCTCTTCAAAATGACTTGGTTGAGCACGTGTGGGAGCATATTGGCAACCGATAGATGTATTGGTTCGTTTTATGTTCATTCAAGACAATTTCGATTTGGTTGTAAAACTATCTTTATTAGTGACAATTTCGATTGGGTTGTAAAACTATTTTAATTTTCAAACAATTAATATTTGAACGTGCAAACTTGTTTTCATATGAAAATATGAGCATTTTAGGCCCTAGCGGACGAGATGGGGCAAACGGATGCGGCCGCGCGCTGGGCGCACAGCCACCACGTCCCAGAACAGACCCGGACACGACCTCATTTTCCTACCTAAACAGACCGAATCCGGACAAAACGGACGTTCGTTTGAGATCGCGCGGTGGAGTTGGCCTCACTGCCCGTCCGTGTCCGTTTTAGGGTCGGAGATGCCCCACCGGACAACGGTTGCGATCGACGACAGAACCACCTCGTGTAGTACAATGCATCATGCAAGTACTTACGTACGTGCATGTGGGTCTGCAGAGAAACCGCGTTGCGGCTGCTTATAGTAATGTACCCGTCGGCGACGACCCGCTGACTTCATTAATATTCTGGCTCTGCACAAGCGCGTACGTTTTGTTGATCAATTATATCATCGGTCCAGCCAGCCTGATGTGTGCTCTGACAGGATCATTATGTTTTTATTTTCAGGGGTCAGGCTCATTAAGCTTTGTTTATCATTGAGTACGTAGCAGTTTCAACACGACTTGGGAGGTCGGTCCTGGCCTTTTGTTTTCGGTCAAGTCAAGCTATAGCTGCCAATGGAGATAAATATACAGCTTGGCGATGGAGGCGACATCAAATGGTTTACAAGGTTGCATGATTGCACTCCATGATTGGCCCGCCGGCCTGCCGTCTCTAGCGGCTCATGTTCACTCATGTGCTTCCAAGTTCCGAGTTCCAACTCCTTCTCCTTGTTCGTCGTTTCCCGTGTCCGGATGGACGTAGAGCCCGGGTAACTCGGCTCATGTACGGCTGAGAGAAAAGTTCGCTTTGTACTAATATCGGACTCTCGGTGGAAAAACCCTCCGGTTTCATCGCCACCAAGGCTGAAGCCTACGTGCATGATGTGCGACTCTTGGGGCTGCCACGCCGTCAACATTGACAACGAGGGTTAGAACGCCACCGAGTGATACTTCTTATGTATATGCATGGTTGAATTGAACCCTTCTCGTGTACGGATGAAAAAAACTCTTCACTTTAGATTACTCTTAACTCTCGGTTGAAAAAACCTTTCTGGATCACCCACCTCATGCATCGTTTAAGTAAAACTTTATTTTAGACTAGTCGGCCTTTTTATGTGAAAAAAATCATCACTTTCAGCATTGTTAAAGTCTTCAATTTCAGCACATTGTCTATGGTTCTTCGGCTACCTCGCCGTGAATATTGACAATGGGATGACCCTCGTCGAAAAAGAACTTTACATTAGACTAGTCGGATTTTTTGATGAAAAAAGCCTTCACTTTCAGCATCGTGAAAGTTCAAACATACACGCACAAAATGAAGGGTTATAAGAGCATCTTCAGCCACATACCTCTAATTCGACCCCTCAAACGCCCGCAGACGCGCCCGGCCAGTGACCGGGCGTGTTCGCTTTAAGCCCCTATTTGTCCATCCGCGCAACCACAATCCTCATTTTCTTCCTCACAACTCCTCTACCTCTCTGTGGAAAAAACCCTCCTGGATCACCCATCTCATGCATCGTTGAAGTAAAACTTTATTTTAGACTAGTCGGCCTTTTTATATGAAAAAAGTCATCACTTTCAGCATTGTGAAAGTCTTTAATTTCAGCACATTCTCCATGGTTCTTTGGCTACTTCGCCGAGAATATTGACAATGGGATGACCTCTCTTATGTATTGAAGAAAAACTTTACTTTGGAATAGTCGGGTTTTTGGACGAAAAAAGTCTTCACTTTCAGCATCGTGAAAATTCAAACGTATATGCACATAGTCTATGGTTATTCGGATACCTCGTCGTGAATATTGACAACAAATGGTTATAATACTTCTGGATGACCGCTCTCTTGTATCGTTGAAGGAAAACTTTACTTTAGACTACTCGGTATTTTGATAAAAAAAAGCCTTCACTTCCAGCATTGTGAAAGTTCAAACGTACATGCACATAGTCGATGGTCCTTGGGCTACATCGTATTGAATATTGATAGTGAGGGGATAGATGAAATCTTGTATACACGCAGGGGCGAAGCTATCGTGTCAAATCCACCAACAATTTTTAATTGTTCAATATATGGTTGAATTGAACCCTTCACATGTATGGTTGGAAAGAACCATCATTTTGGTCTGCTCGAGCTTTCGTGAAAAATCCTCCTGGATGACCCCTCTCGTGCATCGTTCAAGTACAAGTTTAATTTAGGCATGTCGGATTTTTTGATGAATAAATCTACACTTTCAGCATTGTGAAAGTTCAAACATACATGCATATAGTCTATAATTCTTCATATACCTCGCCGTGATGATGTGACATCCTGGCCTAGCAGAAATGATAGACTACTCATATCAATATGGAACTCCTTCTTTTTGGGAAGCCCATCCGCAAGGAACCTCAAAGTTAAGCATGCTTTGCTTGTAGCAATTTCAGGATGAGTGACTGACTGGGAAGTTAATCCCGAGTACGCATGAATGAGAACAAAGGGAACAAAAAAGATTAGTGTTGGTCTGTGCGGTCAGTCTAGATCCCGTCAGGCGTAACGACCGACAATCGGTTACTATGGCCAAGCCATTACAGATGACCTCTCTCATGTATTCTTGAAGGAAAATTTTACTTTAAATTAGCCGGTCTTTTGATGAAAAAGGCTTTCACTTTCAACATTGTGAAAGTTCAAACGTACATGCACATAGTTTATGGTCCTTGGGCTACATAGCCCTGCATATTGACAGCGAGGGGTTAGATAAAATATCGTATACACGCATGGGTGAAGCTATCATGCAAACATTGGTGTCAAATTCACAAAAAATATACAATTAGCCAATCACTCATACAAATACGCCTTGAAACCACTACATGTGGAAGAGCGACACCAATGAACCCTAGTCCCTATAAACATTGGAGTATTCACACAACAAGGCTTCACTTTATTTTCTTGCGACTCTTCCCACACTTAAATGTCGCTAGGCATGACTTATGCACAACCACTCAAGCAAGTCAGGAAGTGAAGAGATTTAAATTGTATATCTGCTAGCACTTAAAATGTTAATGTTGGTAATTCACATGATCCTGCTCAAATCTCAGGGACACTATGCTGCAAGTATCATTTTTGGGCGAGACATCCATAAAAATCTATGAGAGGTGGATCAATTATGGATGGTCACTAGTAGAAAAAGGGCCTACAGTCCCGGTTGGTGAGGGCCTTTAGTCCCGGTTCATGAACCGGGACTAAAGGGTCGGTACTAATGCCCTGACCCTTTAGTCCCGGTTCAATTCAGAACCGGGACAGATGGGCCTCCACGTGGCCTGTCCGCTGAGCCCAGGCAGGAGGGCCTTTGGTCCCGGTTGGTGGCACCAACCGGGACCAATAGGCATCCACGCGTCAGCATTTCTGTGGCTGGGGTTTTTG
>NC_057807.1:668592498-668597749 GCF_018294505.1 Triticum aestivum | reverse complement strand
GGTTTTGGGGGGTTAATTTAGGTGTTTCATATATTGTGCTATAGCTAGCTAATTAATAGAGAGAAGTGTCCTCTCTTTTGTCCGTGCTTGGTCGACGCTACGTACCATATATACGTATAGAGAGGACTAGCTAGACACGCTAGCTAGCTAGTAAGCAAACAGAAGATCGTCATGAACATATATGCATACAGAGAGCAGTGATATCGACCACCTCTCCTTCTCCGAGAGATTGGTCGAACAACAAGTTCTCGTATATCTATCCGACACTACCGGCTACATATATACAATAATTATCTTTTACAAATATATAATCTCCTAAAATACGGACGCGTGGTCCACATAGTATTCTCCGTCTTCAGCGGTCACGTGGTCAAGAAAGAATGCCGCCAATTCCTCTTGAATTGCTCGCATGCGATCTGGTGCTAGGAGTTCATCCCGCATCCGAAACATCTAATTTTAAGAAGGGGGTCAATACATATATATATATATATGAATGAATGAAACTCAACACAAATGATGGTAATAAAATAAAATTGTGAATATTGTTATATACGCACTTCATATTGTTTGTCGGAGTAGCCCCGCTCACAGGTCGTGTGGCGGATGGACTCGCAAATGTAGTATCCACAGAAATCATTCCCTTGTTCCTGCCACAACCACTTTACAAGAAATAGAGGTCAATCAAACTGATAATTAGCAAGCATGCTAAATGGTATTGATGAAACTAGCGCTTGAATCACTAGGAGATGCCTGGAATATGCTACTATATAGTACTTACTTTCGGGTGCCTAAATTGCAGCTTCTTCGGTAGTCCCGGAGCTTTTTTGGTGAATTTTCTCCAAGCCCTGCCATACAAAGAAAACAATTACTTGATATCAGAAATGAACAAAGTTGCTGATATGGTGGATAATGATCGATTTAACTTACTTCTCGAGCATTTCAGTCATGTCCGCATACTCCTTGGGATCTTTTCGCTTGGAGTCTAAGACAGTTACTACTCCCTTCTCAAGCTTAATCTCTAGGAGAATATAGTGGTAGCTGCGCACACATGCATAACTCATCAATATTACATTACTATAACCTGGACTAATAAGGAAACCGAATATGCCACAAGACAGTAACACTCACTTGAAGTTGTAAGAAAAGAGTATTATATCTTTGTGTTCATTTATTTCCAACCATCGTAGCAAGTTGGCCTCGGTTTCTTGGGCACGATATTGAACCTCAGTTGCATCTATGAGATACGTGTTAATGAACCCAATATCTCCCACTTGTCTTTTCTTCAATTCGGCGATCTTCAATCTGCATAATATAGTGAGGATAATTATAAATACATGCAATGAAAGGGCTGAGTTATATAGAGAGACTTAATGACGGAAGTAGTACTACTTACAGACAGTAGGAGGTGACCGTTGCTTTATCGATGGCCAATTGATTGAAAAACTGATAGAACTCCTCAAATGGAATAGGCAACAGTTCAATTCCAACGAGGTCATGCTCCTTTTTAACTCTCACATACAAAGTACTCCTCCCCTCAGACTCTTTGCAGGTTTTCATGTACCAATCATGCAATCTTCGCATCATCGTTGATAGAGAACTCTCATCTTTGACGAGAGGCTTCCCGTACTCGTATCTTTGTATCTGCACCTCCAAGATATCATAATGTACATCGTCGGGCAGGTAATCTGCAGGATTGCCATAACCGGGCACCATCCTCGGATCGACGATGTCGCTAGCAGGCACCTTGAGCGGGGGCACGATTGCTTCGCTTGTTCGCCGAGCTGGGTAATTTGTTTCCCAGCTCGTCGTTCTTTCATCCTTTGATCACTTTTAGTACTTCCCGACCTCTCCGCTTCGGCAAATGCCTTTCCAATAATGCGCTCATAGTTGCCTTTCGGTGGAGACTTGGGTGGTTTTGTCAGGGCAGCCAGAGTGCGCTTCGCTTTCACTGGATCTACCTTCTCCTCCGGAGGTGGATGTCTCTTTGCTTTCAACCCTTGAAACCAGCCATCCACTTCGGTCTGCGCGATCTTCGCATTTTCCTCCTCGCTCCTCTCGTACGGTAACTTCTCTGGAGTCTTCAGAGAAGGACTGAATCTGTATCTCCTCCCGCCTTTGGCTGTACTGCTAGATGCCGGCAGAGTAGACGGAGCGGATGTCTTCTTTCCTTGCTTACGAGGCGGAGGAGAAGGACTGCGACGCGCCGGAGCAGCCGGAGCGGCGGCGGGTCTCTTCCGCCCTTGCTGACGAGGCAGAGAAGGAGGAGGCTGGCTGCTCGGGTGCGCCGGCGCAGGCGGAGAAGGAGGCGGAGTGCCGCCACGTGCCGGAGAAGGAGCCGGCCGAGTGCCCTGATCATCACTTGCCGGAGGAGGAGGCGGTGGAGGAGGCGGAGTGCCCTGACTCGCCGGAGGAGGAGGAGGAGGCGGAGGCGTCCAGTTCGGAAGGTTGATGAGATCCTTCCGCCATAGGCATGGAGTCTTCAGAGCAGAACCCAGCCGATACTCCCCTTCACCCGTAGGGTGGTCAAGCCGGAGGTCCTCAAATCCCTCTGTTATTTCATCGACCATCACCTTAGCATATCCTTCTGGAATCGGCCGGTAGTGAAAAGTTGAGTCGGGTTTAGTAGGATAAACAGAGCCAACAGCCGCCTTGACCTTCAAATTGCTCCATTGCGCCATAAGGTGGCAATTTTCAGCATCCGTGATAGCATCCACGGGATAGCTGGCAGGAGCCGTCAAGGCATGCTCTAGCTGAAGCAGCTCGGTGGAAGCCACGCTGCTTCTCCGCTGAGATGGCGGGGTAGCTTCGGGGGAAGCTTCGGCAGGTCGTTTGCTGCGATCTGCTTCTCGTTCCTCTAGCCCCATTACCCTTTCGTGCAGCGCCTGCAGTTGGCTCTGCTCCAGTTTCTTCCTCCTCTCCTGGGTTTTGTAACCCCCTGCATCCGGAAATCCAGCCTTCCACGAAACGGAGCCTGGCGTGCCTCGTGTCTGTCCAGGGTGCTCTGGATTGCCGAGGGCCATTGTGAGCTCGTCCTTCTCCCTGTCTGGAACGAACGTCCCTTGCTGCGCTGCTTTGATATATTGCTGAAGCCTCTTGACTGGTATGTCCAATTGTTCGTCCGTCCAAATGCACTTCCCTGTTATAGGGTCCAAGGATCCGCCGACCCCAAAGAACCAAGTCCGGCAACGTTCTGGCCAGTTCATTGTCTCTGGTTCGATCCCTTTATCAAGCAGATCATTCTCAGCCTTGGCCCACTTAGGCCGGGCTACGAGGTAGCCACCTGACCCCGTGCGATGGTGAAGCTTCTTCTTCTCAGCATTTCTCTTGTTTGTCGCCGACATCTTTTTACTCTTTTCCGATGTCTTGTGGGCCACAAATGCGGGCCAGTCATCTCTGATCTTCTCATATTTACCCATGAATTCTGGTGTCTCATTTTTTCGACATACCTATTGAGGTCTTTTTTCCAATTCCTGAATAGGTCTGCCATCTTCCTCAGAGCAAAAGACTTGATTAATGGCTCTATAACTGGCTTCTTCAGACCATCCTCCGGCGGCAGGGTGAAATTTGACTTCAGCTCAGTCCAAAGATTCTTTTTCTGCATCTCATTGACTTAAGACACCTCAGGGTCTTCGTTCTTAGGCTTATACCATTTCTAGATGCTGATCGGGATCTTGTCCCTAACCAGAACCCCGCACTGAGCAACAAATGCCTTCTTTGTCCGGTAGGGTTCAATCGGTTGGCCGTCGCACGCGATTTGTATGATCTCAAACTTTTCATCCGAGCTCAACTTTTTCTTCGGGCCTCGTCTCTTTACCGAAGTTGTGCTCGATCCGGAGGGCTAGAAAAAAGAACAAAGACGAGAGTTAATTAATATGTGTACATACCAAAACAATGAATGCATCAATTAGCTAGTCAGCACAGGCTTAACTAATATATATACCTGGTCGGACTCGGTTTGGTGATCACCGGAGCCGTCCTCACGGTCTACTTCTTCACCCTCTCCTTCTTGCACCGGCATTGGGTCATCGGAGCCATGTAAATCATAGCCAGCTGCTTCTTCACCCTCTCCTTCCAGACCATCGTTGTCGTTGAGAAACATCAACGAGGAGACGGCATCACTTCCTTGTGCGATTATGTCCCTCAACAACGCTTCTTGTGCTTCGTCTCGGGGGGTGTCCATAGTTTCTACAAATATTTACAACATGGCAATTATTGTTCAAACATGACAGATATGGATATATTAGTGGCAAACGTAGAACTAGCTAGCTAATCACAATAAGGAATCATATTAGTGGCCTCGACGCTGCTTCTCTAGGGTTTGGGGTGGCCTCGACAACGCTTCAAGGGTTAGGGGGTGGCCTCGAGAACGCTTCAAGCTAGGAGGGGGTAATATCGACCCCCCCCCCCACATGTTGAAGCTATCGGGAGGGGGTCGGCGTTGAACACTACATCTATGTCCCACAAGTGACGTGGGCATCGACGCCCGCGGTAGGGTAGAGGGTCGTGGATTGCCGAGCGGTCGAGGGTCAAGGGGTCGAGGATCGCCGAGGGGTCGGGAGGTTGCCTAGTGTCAAAGGATTCAACAAAACCATGTCTTTAACATTAGGCGAAAGTAACAGGTGCATGATGGTACGAAGCTCTCCAAAGTTATTTTGGAACAGAGTCCCAGATAGGATAATTCGCTTTTTGGTACAAAGTTCAGCAAGAACCTTCCGAATATCGTTATTTGAAAGGCCTTTGCTGAGATTCGTACAAAAAGGCAAATTATCCTATCCGGGACTCCATTCCAGAATAACTTTGGAGGACTTCGTACCATCATGCCATGGTTACTTCCGGCTAATGATGAAGCCATGGATTTCTTCAATACTTTGACACTATAGGAACCCTCGACCCTGAAACCTTCGACCCTTGACCCCTTAACGACCCTCGACCCTGAAACCTTCGACCCTTGACCCCTTAACGACCCTCGACCCTCTACCCTAGTTCCCGACCCTCGACCCCTCGGTGATCCTCGACACCCTCGTTATATCGACAACGAAGCAACATACATATACATGGGAAAATAATGTTATCGGGGAGGGGGTATCGGTACCCCCCCGCCTCGTGTCAAAGTTTCTTCTTTCTCCTCTATTCCTTTCTTTCTTCTTCTCCTCTTCTTTTTCTTCTTATCCCTCGAGAAAGGAAAATAAGGAAAAAGGAAGAAAAGAGGAAGAAGGAAGAAGGAAGAAGAAGAAGAAAAAGAAGAAGAAAA
>NC_057807.1:668591694-668592419 GCF_018294505.1 Triticum aestivum | reverse complement strand
CCCCCCTCGTGTCAAAGTTTCTTCTTTCTCCTCTATTCCTTTCTTTCTTCTTCTCCTCTTCTTTTTCTTCTTATCCCTCGAGAAAGGAAAATAAGGAAAAAGGAAGAAAAGAGGAAGAAGGAAGAAGGAAGAAGAAGAAGAAAAAGAAGAAGAAAAAAAAGAGGAGAAGAAGAAAAGAATAGAGGAGAAGAAGAAAAAATAGAATTTTTTTTCTATTTTTTCTTCTTCTCCTCTATTCCTTTCTTCTTCTCCTCTTCTTTTTCTTCTTTTTTCTTCTTCTTATTTATTTCTCCTCTTCTTCCTCTCCCCTCTTCTTCTCCTTTCTTCCTCTTCTTATTTCCTTTTTCCTCTCATTCTTTTTCTTCTTCTTCCTTCTTAAAAATACATGAAGTAGTATTGCCTAATTCATTGTTCATATGAATATACAAACATTTGCATATTTACAATAATTAATATCATCAAAAAAATCTATGAACAGAAAAAAAATCCTAATTTTTCTAAAAAACTATATTTTGCATTGTTCACATACACATATACATTATAGCCACATACACATATACATCACATATGAACAAAAAAAATTAAAACATAAAAAAACAGAGCATAAAAATAAAAAAAGAGCTTAAACATTAAAAGAGCCGGGCGGCGGCTCACAGCGCGGGGGCAGGCGAGGGCGCTGACGCGCGGGGCGGGACGGGGCACGGGGGGCAGGGCGACGACGACGT
>NC_057807.1:668471613-668590602 GCF_018294505.1 Triticum aestivum | reverse complement strand
TGCTTTTAGTTTTAGAAAAATTATAAACTTTCTGTTAGTGCCATTAGTTTTCTAATTTGAAAACACTTTTTTGCTTTATTTATTTATTTTATTTTGTTTCTACTTACAACAAAATACTTATTGTTGCTATTTTTATTTTTTTTCAAGTTTTTTTGTTTTGTTTTCTGCATTATTTATTTTCTTTTGGTTTTTTGCTTTATTTTTTAATTCTTTTTGCTTTTAGGTCAACAAAATTATAAACTTTCTGTTTGTGCCATTAGTTTTCTTTGAAATTTGTGTGAATCACAAGTTTGTGAGCTCAACAAGGCGTGTAGAGGGACGGGCTGATAAACTGGTGTGAGCGCCCTTCGGTTGGCGAGGTTTTCAAATTCATAGTTTTCAAATGAACTCTGAAAAAGTTGGCATAGCATGTGCATGTACAAAACGGATAATAGTATCATACTCGTCTGTTACAAAGTTGGCATGGTATCATCATAATAGTTGCGGGAGAAAGTCTTCACTTTTTCTTCTCTTGTGTCGTTTGCTTATTGCGCAGTAACCATGGATAATCTTCATCGTTTATCAGGATGCTTGGGTCAGCCTTGACTTTGAAGGGGGGAATTTCATGAAACTTTTCATACTCTTCAGACATGTCTGTCTTGCCCTCCACTCCCAGGATGTCCCTTTTTCCTGAAAGAACTATGTGGCACTTTGGCTCATTGTATGATGTATTCGCTTCCTTATCTTTTCTTTTCCTCGGTCTGGTAGACATGTCCTTCACATAGATAACCTGTGCCACATCATTGGCTAGGACGAACGGTTCGTCAGTGTACCCAAGATTTTTCAGATCCACTGTTGTCATTCCGAACTGTGGGTCTACCTGTACCCCGCCTCCTGACAGATTAACCCACTTGCACTTAAACAAAGGGACCTTAAAATCTACTCCGTAGTCAAGTTCCCATATGTCTACTATGTAACCATAATATGTGTCATTTCCATTGTCAGTTGCTGCATCAAAGCGGACACCGCTGTTTTGGTTGGTGCTCTTTTCATTTTGGTCAATCGTGTAAAATGTATTCCCATTTATCTCGTATCCTTTCCAAATCATTACAGTCGAAGATGGTCCCCTGGACAACAAGTACAGCTCATCACAAACAGTGCTGTCACCTCTGAGACGTGTTTCCAACCAACTGCTGAAAGTCCTGATGTGTTCACATGTAATCCAGTCGTCGCACTGCTCCGGGTGTTTGGAGCGCAGACTGTTCTTGTGTTCATCGACATACGGGGTCACCAAGGTAGAGTTCTGTAGAACTGTGTAGTGTGCTTGAGACCAAGAATATCTGTCCCTGCATATTATTGAGTCCCTTCCAAGCGTGCCTTTTCCAGTCAGTCTCCCCTCATACCGCGATTTAGGGAGACCTATCTTCTTAAGGCCAGGAATGAAGTCAACACAAAAACCGATGACATCCTCTGTTTGATGGCCCATGGAGATGCTTCCTTCTAGCCTAGCGCGGTTACGAACATATTTCTTTAGGACTCCCATGAACCTCTCAAAGGGGTACATATTGTGTAGAAATACGGGCCCCAAAATGACAATCTCGTCGACTAGATGAACTAGGACGTGCGTCATGATATTGAAGAAGGATGCTGGGAACACCAGCTCGAAACTGACAAGACATTGCGCCACATCACTCCTTAGCGTTGGTATGATTTCTGGATCGATCACCTTCTGAGATATTGCATTGAGGAATGCACATAGCTTCACAATGGCTAATTGGACGTTTTCCGGTAGAAGCCCCCTCAATGCAACCGGAAGCAGTTGCGTCATAATCACGTGGCAGTCATGAGACTTTAGGTTCTGGAACTTTTTCTCTGGCATGTTTATTATTCCCTTTATATTCGACGAGAAGCCAGTCGGGACCTTCATACTGAGCAGGCATTGAAAGAATATTTCTTTCTCTTCTTTCGTAAGAGCGTAGCTGGCAGGACCTTCATACTGCTTCGGAGGCATGCCCTCTTTTTCGTGCAAGCGTTGCAGGTCCTCTCGTGCCTTAGGTGTATCTTTTGTCTTCCCATACACGCCCAAGAAGCCTAGCAGGTTCACGCAAAGGTTCTTCGTCACGTGCATCACGTCGATCGAAGAGCGGACCTCTAGGTCTTTCCAGTAGGGTAGGTCCCAAAATATAGATTTCTTCTTCCACATGGGTGCGTGATTCTCAGCGTCATTCGGAACAGCTAGTCCGCCGGGACCCTTTCCAAAGATTACGTGTAAATCATTGACCATAGCAAGTACGTGATCACCGGTACGCATGGCGGGCTTCTTCCGGTGATCTGCCTCGCCTTTGAAATGCTTGCCTTTCTTTCGACATTGATGGTTGGTCGGAAGAAATCGACGATGACCCAGGTACACATTCTTCCTGCAGCTTCCCAGGTATATACTATCGGTGTCAAGTAAACAGTGCGTGCATGCGTGGTATCCCTTGTTTGTCTGTCCTGAAAGGTTACTGAGAGCGGGCCAATCGTTGATGGTCACGAACAACAACGCCTTTAGGTCAAATTCCTCCTTTTTGTGCTCATCCCACGTACGTACACCGTTTCCATTCCACAACTGTAAAAGTTCTTCAACTAATGGCCTTAGGTACACATCAATGTCGTTGCCGGGTTGCTTAGGGCCTTGGATGAGAACTGGCATCATAATGAACTTCCGCTTCATGCACATCCGAGGAAGGTTATACATACATAGAGTCACGGGCCAGGTGCTGTGATTGCTGCTCTGCTCCCCGAAAGGATTAATGCCATCCGCGCTTAAAGCAAACCATACGTTCCTTGGGTCCTTTGCAAACTCATCCCAGTACTTTCTCTCAATTTTTCTCCACTGCGACCCGTCAGCGGGTGCTCTCAACTTCCCGTCTTTCTTACGTTCCTCACTGTGCCATCGCATCAACTTGGCATGCTCTCCGTTTCTGAACAGATGTTTCAACCGTGGTATTATAGGAGCATACCACATCACCTTCGCAGGAACCCTCTTCTTGGGAGGCTCGCCGTCAACATCACCAGGGTCATCTCATTGTGACACCCCAAAAATTTGGCCTTGTTTTATTAAATTAAATTTTTTCCAGGAATTAAAACTTTGGATTTCTGAGCTCCATTTTGATTTTTAACTCATTTCCTTCCCTGTTATGATGAGTTTTTCCCAAAGAGAAAACTTTTCAAATGTGTTATTGGACTTGTTTAACCCCTCAAGAAAAACTTTCCTTTTATCAGTGTAACTAATTAACTAATTTAATTGCTTGATCTTTACTTTCTTGAAAATAGTTTTTCAAGGTTAAATGGCCATATTTGAACTACAACCATTTGATAGATTCACTTAAAATTTCCACAAAAATTTGGAGATGTCATGTGATGTTTTTAAATCACTATTATGCAAAAATATATTTCATTCATGAAATATTTTGAGCCCTACACTCAATTTTTCTTCTCTGGTCCAGAGTGCATTTTGCACTACAACCTATTTGAATATTTCTTTAAAACTTCTACCAAAATTAGGGGAGGTCAGTAGGAGCATATTATTCCACTTTGTGCAAAAATCCAGGGTTGTTCTTTGAAAAATTTGAGTGAATCAACCTCATTTCCATTCTGGACCAACTTGATGATTTGTGCAGCAACCATATTTTTGCTTGCTCTTTAGCCCTTGATTCTTTCTCCTACTTGTAGTCCTCCATGTTAAACCCTTAAGTCCAGGAGCATGCACCTTTTGGATCATTTTGGTTCATGAAATAATGCTATTTATTTCCTGTCCAGAATTGAAGTTTTGCAAAACTTGCACTAGCAAGTTTCCCCTTTTGTCCAAATAACCACACCACTCCCCCTTTCACCTAAAGAGACCACCATCTGGAGTTTTTGGCCACTCCAAGACTTGCCTAAGTGCCATTGGCATTTTGTCAAACACCTTATGGGCATGATCTGTTTTGGCATGAATTTTTGGTTTGCACTGTGAACCTGATCTCCTGACCAAACCAGCTTGTCCACTGATCCCCTTGCAAGCCCAAACCTTGACCTGCTAACTCCCAGCCTCAACCAAGCGCTCTGGAGTGCCATGGCATTTCGCCGAACATCTGGTTTGCGTGCACTGGGCGCGCCCAGAGCGCGCATATTGCAGCCGCGCACAAGAGCCGACACGCTGGCCCCCACGGTCTTGGCCTACTTCAGAACCTTGCCGCGCACTCCCTTCTCACCACTACGCGCCAAGCCGCTCCTCGCCACGCCCGGCAAGCCAAGAGCTAGCCGCCGTCGCCGCCCGATAGCCCTGCGCCGTTCAGCACCGCCCGAGCCACCCCGGCTCGCCACCTGCCCCTGGAGCAGTGCGAGCTCATCCACAAGGGTGTCGCCTAGCTCTCGTCGCCGCCACGTTCCCCTGCAGCTACAGAACGGCGGTTCGCCGGCCGCCCTTATCCACCGCCGCGGAACCGACCTCGTCGCACTATAAATGGACACCCCGAGCCCCTCTGAGCACGCACGCGATCTCAGGCTACCCCCATGGAACCCCCATAGCCCGCAATCGTCAGGGAAACGCCGTCTTCCTCATCTCCGGCAACTCCTGCCGCCGCCACTGTCTCGTGCACTCCGGCGCAACCAGGGCTTCCTCCTCTCCGTTCTCTTCACCAAGAACCCCTACTTCCTTCCAGGAACCCAACCCCCTACTTGATTTTGATCGGGAGCCAACGCCGCCACAAAGTCACTTCGCCACCGAAGCCTTCCTCCGCCGCGGAGCTCGCCGCCGGCAGCTCACTCCGTCCCAGCTGACCCAACGACTACCGGGAGGACCGCCCCAGCCTTACGGATCCATCCCCACCCTCGGGGGCCTGCGAGGAGCAGCCAAACACCGGCGACGATCGCCGGAGCCCCGCTCCGCTCGGGCAGAGGAGGGAGACGACGCGCGGCGACTGGTCAAACCTGACCAGTGGGCCAGGCGGGCCCACTGTCAGTGACACCCCGCGCCGTCCACGTGTTTAAGTGAAGGCGTAATCCATCGCAGTACGTTTTCCCCGCTTCGAAAGCGTAATCTCGTCTGAAACGTTTTCTTTTTCTGTTTTATTTAAAAACAGATTTTGACCAAATCTTTGACTGGCTTTATCTTTTTAAATACAACTCCAAATGAATTAATTCTTTTTCTTACCTTCCTCAAATTTGGTCTAGTTTATTTTAAGATTTATTTGAAAAAAATTCAAACAACTTTTTTGTTCTGTTTTTGAAATGTGTGTTAATTCAAATATATTTTCAAATAGGATTTTGGGGAGAGAGAAGAAACTTTCAAAAAGTTTTGGAGAGCACCCCACCCCTCCACAACATTGAAGGCAAGCATTCTGAATCCCGGCATAATATTTTTGGTGTGATCATTGATGCATTTATAACACCACCGCATTTCGAAGGACTTGTTATTTCATGTGATATGATCATATGCATGGGTGCATGTTATTGATTTCCATGCTGTTGGAAATGAACACACTTTTGATGATAATCACCCTCATGAGCCTTGCATGCATACCGGCAGGAAACCGGGAAAACCTCTGCCTTGGGTAGGTATGAGTTTGTCGCCGGTCTCCGTCGGGACGGTTATGTCTGGTATGGCATGGCAAGGTGATATGAGCGGTGACTCTGTTGGATGAAATATATTTGTTATACTAATCATGCAGGGAATACTTGAACCTCCTGAGTCGACCGTAGATCGAGTCTTGTTCCAGTAACCCCCATACTTATTTCGTACTACCACTCGTCTCTACAGCAAGTAGAGTACGGTTCAGTAAGTTGTCAACCTCTTTCTAGCACACACCGTACAGAGAGGCCATGGTGGAAGATACCGGTTGTAGCTGGTAGGCAGGCCACCTGGTCCGGGGGCATGGGTGTTTCCAGTTGGGACGGAGAGGGGAGGCCACCCCTTAGAGCGCGCGATATAAATTTGATCCCATGCTACGCGAGGTTGTAGCCTCCCCACTTAGAGTTTGCTTAACATGTGTCGTGGGTGATTCCAGACACGTGTGTGATAAGCTGGTGTGTGCAAATTAGGTGTGTTTTCAACAAAAAGACCGTAGACGGAATTAGTCCCGATGGACTAAAGAAATCCGTTACTCGTGGGTAAAGAGTACACCCTCTGCAGAGAATAAACCTATTCGAATAGCCGTGTCCATGGTTAAGGATTACAGTCTGGGATGGGTCAGGTGTCGGTCTTAGTGTCAGTCTTCGGAGGTGAAACTGTTAACCAGAAATGGAATTACTACTCGTGACTTGTGATAACTATGATTATTATTGTTGTTGACTAACCCGTGATATTATTGTTATTATCGAGTATCTCTAGGATGGTTCTACCTCCGGGATATTCACTATGAGTGTTTATTTTAAAGCCCTTTATGTGGTGTCGCTCAGACAGACGCCGACTGTGGCATTTCTTTTAAAAGCCCTTTATGTGGTGTCGCTCAGACGCCCGACTGTGGCATTTCTTTTAAAGCCCTTTATGTGGTGTCGCCCAAACGCCCGACTGAGGCATTTCTTTTTAAAGCCCTTTATGTGGTGTCGCTCAGACGCCCGACTGTGGCATTTCTTTTAATAGATTCTCTTTAAAGCCCTTTATGTGGTGTCGCAGACGCCCGACTGTGGCATTTCTTTTAAAGCCCTTTATGTGGTGTCGCTCAGACGCCCGACTGGGGCATTTCTTTTAAAGCCCTTTATGTGGTGTCGCTAAGACGCCCGACTGTGGCATCGTTGTTATTTATTTCATAAATTTTAATACTACAATGTTATTGTAATTTTTATAAATAACTTGCTTGCACGCATCAGAGTTTCATTTATCTTTTGTGACTGACGTCATGAGCATAAAATATTTTCAGCACATCAATGTTATATTATACCTGTGTTCATAATGTTTGCGAGTACATTCAAAGTACTCACTGGCTTGTCCCTGGCTATTGTCTTGGCCAGATTTTCTTACACGAAGAGGAGCGACGCGATGACAGCCCCGGAACCTAAGTAATGGAGATAGCAGCCTCACGAAGATAGGAATTAACCTGGTCAGCTGTTCCCGTGGGAATTGGAGTCCCATAGACACTGATGTTTCACAACCCGCTTCCGCCACCAACCACTAGAAACCATTTGTTGTACTCACAGGCCAGAATGGTCTTGTGCTACATATTTTTTATTTTGCTTGGAATTTCTGTATCAAGTTGGAGCCTCATCAGCTAACAGTAATCCTGGGGCTGATGAGCACAACGGTTCTTTCTGGAAATTTATTACCCGGAAAAACCGGTCGTGACAGACTTGGTATTAGAGCCAGGCTGACCATTGGCTAATCCTATCTTAGCCAGGTCAATAAACTTAGGCAAACCAACCCACTAGACCTTAACCAAACACCAGCCAAGCTTCTCGTGCAAGATAGCCACACAGTGACCCTACACCTTTTGGCAGTCGGTGCCCAACCTATCCACCTAACCTGTCGCTCACGCGCCAGTGACTGGCCCCTAAATAGTCCTTGCTCGCAAGCTTGCGAAGGAAGACTCCGTCCCTTTTTTCTTATAAAAGGGCATGCTAGCCTCAACCCAGCACAGCACAGCCGCTACCCCAAACTGAGCCGCAATGCCTGGACCCATAGTGCACAACGAAACCACATCAACCAACCTTGGAGGTTTTGTGACCATCCTCGCAAACCTCACCCGTCGTGCCTACGCGTTAGAGGAGCCACCAGAATATGTTGTGTATCAAGGACCCATGAGCGGTGAAGACCGTCAATTCTGGGCCACTGTGCACATCTACGGTAGGGGTCTAGCACCCGAGCGCCCCTACAGGTTCACCGGAAGGACAACTTCCTTTGAGCCACAAGCCATCCAGCTAGCCGCTCGAGAGGCTATAGTTCATCTCAGGCACTTGTCGCCCAGAGTTAACTGTCGCTCGTTCCACTACTACCCCAGACGTGAAGGGTATGGTAGACCACCCCAAGTTGCCAACGAAGATCACGAGACGGACCCCGCATTGTTGCACCTAGTGCGCTATGTAAATGCACTAGAGGCACTGTTCGACCAGATCACCATTCATCTGATCGCAGCTCGTGGAGAGCTGGTTCGTCGAGCCCCGGCGAGAGAAGAAAACGAGCCCAACGCCGACAACCCAGTCGTGCTGTTTGGACAACCGATAGAGACCCCGAGATCTGCTACAGCCATCGATCAAGGTGCTGCGATAACCCCAGAGGTGCTTCGTCGCATTTTGGGAGCACACTCCAACGGGGTTGTGGCCAACAAATCCCCGCGATGGTCATCATCACTACCCCGACCCTGCAGTTCCTCCGCCATCTCCGACTAATCCCGGCAGTGAGACACGTGGAGAAGCCTCGACATCCACCAGGCACGCCCGTTTAGACATGAACAAGGTAGACTAAGCCGTATGAGTAGTACCGAGTCTCAGTGTATCCTCGCTTTGTAAATGTGCGACCGTGTATATTAACGCAGCCTGTCGTTGTGCCTCTGTTTTAATAGTGGCCTTGCATTTTTGGTCAGCGCATAGTTGCATATTTTCCGGGCACAACTACCAAAACCAACCCGACGACAACCACAGTAACACGTCTCTTTATGAGATATGTGTATCTCTGACACTGACCCGACCTCTGGAGCTAAGCTGGCAAATTTATTACCTTTCACCACGGTAAAACGAATCCAGCTCCATTGCTATATAAAGGCCACCTTGTGACCTTACCCAACAACCCTCACTTTGTGCACCACACTCACAACTTTTTCCTGTCATGCCGAGCCCCAGCATTCATCTGAGAACCCCAGATGCAACCCCAGGTAGCTTTGTCAAAATATTGTGGGATTTTACCCACAGTACCATGGGTTCTACCTAGCCACCTCAGTGCGAGCTGTTCAAATCAAGGATCACCCCATCCACCTCGGAATATTGGGCAGCAGTACACATCCCTCCCGTAGACTTCAACCAAGATCCAACGGAAATTTCCTTCATGGGGAAATCTATGCCAACCCCACACCTGGCCATAGAAGCTGCTGCGAAAGAAGCAATTGCTCGTCTTCGATCCGCAGTACCCTATGCCCGCGAACAAGGATATTATTACTTTCCGAGTCGTGCAGCACCCGGAGAAGTAACATCTTTTCCCGGTGGACGTATTGAGAGAGACCCAGTTCTGGCCAACCTTATCCAGTACGTCATTGCTCAAGAGCATTTGAACCAGCGAGTGATGGATTATCTCCAGAGCCTCGCAGATTTAAATCCTCAGATTGCCATCGGCAGACCACTGAGACCCGACCCGGAGAGACACATACATCGACTGGTCAATCCACTTCCTCCGATAGAAGAGGCGTGTATCCCTTTACCAGAGACATTTTATCAGGACCCCACCCAGTTCCCGTTTTCATTTTAGACGTCACTACTGTATTTGTTTTTGCAGCATTTATATTTGCGTGTATCTTATGCATGGTACCCCAAATTTGTGCGACGAGTCGAGTATTTAGTTTCTACTGGTATGAGTAATTTTCTTCGTGATTAACTTGTGTAACCGCGAAAGATCCTAGTATGAGTTTTCTTTTTACTGAATTGCTGCATCATTTATCCCCTCACTACGTGGATTATTATTATTTTTATTCACGCAGCACCACGGCAGCAGTCTCACAACCGCTCGAACGCATATGGAACTTTTGTTTTTCACAATGGCTCTTAGCAAATCTCGAGGACGAGATTTTTCTTAAGGGGGATAGTATTGTGACACCCCAAAAATTTGGCCTTGTTTTATTAAATTAAATTTTTTCCAGGAATTAAAACTTTGGATTTCTGAGCTCCATTTTGATTTTTAACTCATTTCCTTCCCTGTTATGATGAGTTTTTCCCAAAGAGAAAACTTTTCAAATGTGTTATTGCACTTGTTTAAACCCTCAAGAAAAACTTTCCTTTTATCAGTGTAACTAATTAACTAATTTAATTGCTTGATCTTTACTTTCTTGAAAATAGTTTTTCAAGGTTAAATGGCCATATTTGAACTACAACCATTTGATAGATTCACTTAAAATTTCCACAAAAATTTGGAGATGTCATGTGATGTTTTTAAATCACTATTATGCAAAAATATATTTCATTCATGAAATATTTTGAGCCCTACACTCAATTTTTCTTCTCTGGTCCAGAGTGCATTTTGCACTACAACCTATTTGAATATTTCTTTAAAACTTCTACCAAAATTAGGGGAGGTCAGTAGGAGCATATTATTCCACTTTGTGCAAAAATCCAGGGTTGTTCTTTGAAAAATTTGAGTGAATCAACCTCATTTCCATTCTGGACCAACTTGATGATTTGTGCAGCAACCATATTTTTGCTTGCTCTTTAGCCCTTGATTCTTTCTCCTACTTGTAGTCCTCCATGTTAAACCCTTAAGTCCAGGAGCATGCACCTTTTGGATCAATTTTGGTTCATGAAATAATGCTATTTATTTCCTGTCTAGAATTGAAGTTTTGCAAAACTTGCACTAGCAAGTTTCCCCTTTTGTCCAAATAACCACACCACTCCCCCTTTCACCTAAAGAGACCACCATCTGGAGTTTTTGGCCACTCCAAGACTTGCCTAAGTGCCATTGGCATTTTGTCAAACACCTTATGGGCATGATCTGTTTTGGCATGAATTTTTGGTTTGCACTGTGAACCTGATCTCCTGACCAAACCAGCTTGTCCACTGATCTCCTTGCAAGCCCAAACCTTGACCTGCTAACTCCCAGCCTCAACCAAGCGCTCTGGAGTGCCATGGCATTTCGCCGAACATCTGGTGTGCGTGCGCTGGGCGCGCCCAGAGCGCGCATATTGCAGCCGCGCACACGAGCCGACACGCAGGCCCCCACGGTCTTGGCCCACTGCAGAACCTTGCCGCACACTCCCTTCTCACCACTACGCGCCAAGCCGCTCCTCGCCATGCCCGGCAAGCCAAGAGCTAGCCGCCGCCGCCGCCCGACAGCACTGCGCCGTTCAGCGCCGCCCAAGCCACCCCGGCTCGCCACCTGCCCCTGGAGCAGTGCGAGCTCATCCACAAGGGTGTCGCCTAGCTCTCGTCGCCGCCACGTTCCCCTGCAGCTACAGAACGGCGGTTCACCGGCCGCCCTTATCCACCGCCGCGGAACCGACCTTGTCGCACTATAAATGGACACCCCGAGCCCCTCTGAGCATGCACGCGATCTCAGGCTACCCCCATGGAACCCCCATAGGCCGCAATTGTCAGGGAAACGCCGTCTTCCTCATCTCCGGCAACTCCTGCCGCCGCCACTGTCTCGTGCACTCCGGCGCAACCAGGGCTTCCTCCTCTCCATTCTCTTCACCAAGAACCCCTACTTCCTTCCAGGAACCCAACCCCCTACTTGATTTTGATCGGGAGCCAACGCCGCCACAAAGTCACTTCGCCACCGAAGTTTTCCTTCGCCGCGGAGCTCGCCGCCGGCAGCTCACTCCGTCCCAGCTGACCCAACGACTATCGGGAGGACCGCCCCAGCCTTACGGATCCATCCCCACCCTCGGGGGCCCGCGAGGAGCAGCCAAACGCCGGCGACGATCGCCGGAGCCCCGCTCCACTCGGGCAGAGGAGGGAGACGACGCGCGGCGACTGGTCAAACCTGACCAATGGGCCAGGCGGGCCCACTGTCAGTGACACCCCGCGCCGTCCATGTGTTTAAGTGAAGGCGTAATCCATCGCAGTACGTTTTCCCCGCTTCGAAAGCGTAATCTCGTCTGAAACGTTTTCTTTTTCTGTTTTATTTAAAAACAGATTTTGACCAAATCTTTGACTGGCTTTATCTTTTTAAATACAACTCCAAATGAATTAATTCTTTTTCCTACCTTCCTCAAATTTGGTCTAGTTTATTTTAAGATTTATTTGAAAAAAAAATCAAACAACGTTTTTGTTCTGTTTTTGAAATGTGTGTTAATTCAAATATATTTTCAAATAGGATTTTGGGGAGAGAGAAGAAACTTTCAAAAAGTTTTGGAGAGCACCCCACCCCTCCACAACATTGAAGGCAAGCATTCTGAATCCCGGCATAATATTTTTGGTGTGATCGTTGATGCATTTATAACACCACCGCATTTCGAAGGACTTGTTATTTCATGTGATACGATCATATGCATGGGTGCATGTTATTGATTTCCATGCTGTTGGAAATGAACACACTTGTGATGATAATCACCCTCATGAGCCTTGCATGCATACCGGCAGGAAACCGGGAAAACCTCTGCCTTGGGTAGGTATGAGTTTGTCGCCGGTCTCCGTCGGGACGGTCATGTCTGGTATGGCATGGCAAGGTGATATGAGCGGTGACTCTGTTGGATGAAATATATTTGTTATACTAATCATGCAGGGAATACTTGAACCTCCTGAGTCGACCGTAGATCGAGTCTTGTTCCAGTAACCCCCATACTTGTTTTGTACTACCACTCGCCTCTACAGCAAGTAGAGTACGGTTCAGTAAGTTGTCAACCTCTTTCTAGCACACACCGTACAGAGAGGCCATGGTGGAAGATACCGGTTGTAGCTGGTAGGCAGGCCACCTGGTCCGGGGGCATGGGTGTTTCCGGTTGGGACCGAGAGGGGAGGCCACCCCTTAGAGCGCGCGATATAAATTTGATCCCATGCTACGCGAGGTTGTAGCCTCCCCACTTAGAGTTTGCTTAACAGGTGTCGTGGGTGATTCCAGACACGTGTGTGATAAGCTGGTGTGTGCAAATTAGGTGTGTTTTCAACAAAAAGACCGTAGACGGAATTAGTCCCGATGGACTAAAGAAATCCGTTACTCGTGGGTAAAGAGTACACCCTCTGCAGAGAATAAACCTATTCGAATAGCCGTGTCCATGGTTAAGGATTACAGTCTGGGATGGGTCAGGTGTCGGTCTTAGTGTCGGTCTTCGGAGGTGAAACTGTTAACCAGAAATGGAATTACTACTCGTGACTTGTGATAACTATGATTATTATTGTTGTTGACTAACCCGTGATATTATTGTTATTATCGAGTATCTCTAGGATGGTTCTACCTCCGGGATATTCACTATGAGTGTTTATTTTAAAGCCCTTTATGTGGTGTCGCTCAGACGCCCGACTGTGGCATTTCTTTTAAAAGCCCTTTATGTGGTGTCGCTCAGACGCCCGACTGTGGCATTTCTTTTAAAGCCCTTTATGTGGTGTCGCCCAAACGCCCGACTGAGGCATTTCTTTTAAAGCCCTTTATGTGGTGTCGCTCAGACGCCCGACTGTGGCATTTCTTTTAAAGCCCTTTATGTGGTGTCGCTCAGACGCCCGACTGTGGCATTTCTTTTAAAGCCCTTTATGTGGTGTCGCTCAGACGCCCGACTGTGGCATTTCTTTTAAAGCCCTTTATGTGGTGTCGCTAAGACGCCCGACTGTGGCATCGCTTGTTATTTATTTCATAAATTTTAATACTACAATGTTATTGTAATTTTTATAAATAACTTGCTTGCACGCATCAGAGTTTCATTTATCTTTTGTGACTGACGTCATGAGCATAAAATATTTTCAGCACATCAATGTTATATTATACCTGTGTTCATAATGTTTGCGAGTACATTCAAAGTACTCACTGGCTTGTCCCTGGCTATTGTCTTGGCCAGATTTTCTTACACGAAGAGGAG
The DNA here is from genome assembly GCF_018294505.1 of Triticum aestivum. NCBI lineage: Eukaryota > Viridiplantae > Streptophyta > Magnoliopsida > Poales > Poaceae > Triticum > Triticum aestivum. The sequence goes on along the minus strand of NC_057807.1, from coordinate 668,576,962 downwards.
CGACGCGATGACAGCCCCGGAACCTAAGTAATGGAGATAGCAGCCTCGCGAAGATAGGAATTAACCTGGTCAGCTGTTCCCGTGGGAATTGGAGTCCCATAGACACTGATGTTTCACAACCCGCTTCCGCCACCAACCACTAGAAACCATTTGTTGTACTCACAAGCCAGAATGGTCTTGTACTACATATTTTGTATTTTGCTTGGAATTTCTGTATCAAGTTGGAGCCTCATCAGCTAACAGTAATCCTGGGGCTGATGAGCACGACGGTTCTTTCTGGAAATTTATTACCCGGAAAAACCGGTCGTGACACTCGTCTGATCTTATACCGCAATGCACCGCATACCGGGCATGCGTTCAGATCCTTGTAGGCACCGCAGTAGAGGATGAAGTCATTAGGACATGCATGTATCTTCTCCACCTCCAATCCTAGAGGGCATACGACCTTCTTTGCTGCGTATGTACTGTCGGGCAATTCGTTATCCTTTGGAAGCTTCTTCTTCATTATTTTCAGTAGCTTCTCAAATCCTTTATCAGGCACAGCATTCTCTGCCTTCCACTGCAGCAATTCGAGTACGGTACCGAGCTTTGTGTTGCCATCTTCGCAATTGGGGTACAACCCCTTTTTGTGATCCTCTAACATGCGATCGAACTTCAGCTTCTCCTTTTGACTTTCGCATTGTTTCCTTGCATCGACAATGACCCGGCAGAGATCATCATCATCAGGCACATCGTCTGGTTCCTCTTGATCTTCGGCAGCTTCGCCCGTTGCAGCACCATCGTGCACATCGTCTGGTGCATCTTGATGTTCAGTAGCATCACCGTATTCAGGGGGCACATAGTTGTCATCGTACTCTTCTTCCTCGCCGTCTTCCATCATAACCCCTATTTCTCCGTGCATCGTCCAAACATTATAGTGTGGCATGAAACCCTTGTAAAGCAGGTGGGTATGAAGGATTTTCCGGTCAGAGTAAGACTTCGTATTCCCACATAGGGCATGGACAACACATAAAACCATTCTGCTTGTTTGCCTCAGCCACTTCGAGAAAATCATGCACGCCCTTAATGTACTCGGAGGTATGTCTGTCACCGTACATCCATTGCCGGTTCATCTGCGTGCATTATATATAATTAAGTGTGTCAAAAATCATTACAGAACATCATGAATAGATAATTAAGTGACCAAATTAATAGAAGTTCATCATCACATAAAAACCAAAGTACATACATAGTTCTCATCTAACAACATAAAGCTCTGCAGAGCTTCTAAATTAATTAAACCATACATTGAAACTATGTAAAACATTTCAATGTGAAAAAAATGCGATCATAATCACAACCAAGGTAACAACTGATCCAACGACATAATGATACCAAGCCCTGGTATGAATGGCATATTTTCTAATCTTTCTCATCTTCAAGCGCATTGCATCCATCTTGATCTTGTGATCATCGACGACATCCGCAACATGCAACTCCAATATCATCTTCTCCTCCTCAAGTTTTTTTATTTTTTCCTTCAAGAAATTGTTTTCTTCTTCAACTAAATTTAACCTCTCGACAATAGGGTCGGTTGGAATTTCCGGTTCAACAACCTCCTAGATAAATAAAATCTATGTCACGTTGGTCGGCATAATTTTCATAAACAATAAATGAACCAATAGTTATGAAAAGATAATATATACCACATCCGAATCATGGACAGGACGAGGGCCGACGGGGGCGGATACCAAAACCATCGCACTATATAAGATGCAATAATAAAAGTAAGAAAATAATACAAGTAAGAATATTTTTCCTTTCAGAAAGAAGATAAGAACAAGAGGCTCACCACGGTGGTGCTGGCGATGAGATCGGCGCGGGTGATCGACGGCGGTGAAGACGGGGACAGGGCGTGATGGACCGCTAAACCTAGACAAATATTGAGGAAAATAGAGGTTGGAGGTCGAGCTTGGAGAGGGGAAAGCTTAAGTAGTGTGGCTCGGGCATTTCATCGAACACCTCATGTGCTATGGAGGTGATCTAGAGCACCACAAAGCCCCCCCTCGCCGGCAAGAGAAAAACAGAGCACTGGAGTGCTCTGCTCGCAAGCGAGGGGGTATATATAGGCAGCACTATTCGTCCCGGTTCGTGGCATGAACCGGGACTAACGGGTAGCCATTGGTCCCGGTTCATGACACCAACCGAGACCAATAGTGGTGGGCCAGGAGCCAGGCCCATTGGTCCCGGTTCGTCCCACCAACCGGGACCAAAAGGTCCGGACGAACCGGGACCAATGGCCCACGTGGCCCGGCCGGCCCCCTGGGCTCACGAACCGGGGCAAATAGCTCCATTGGTCCCGGTTCTGGATTGAACCGGGACTAATGGGCTGAAATGGCCTGGGCCATTGCTCCCTTTTCTACTAGTGGATACTTACTATTTATTCTTACTTGCCACAACTAGGTTTAAAACAGATGTTAAAGAAAACTTTTGGTCATTGCAACCTTCTATTTGTGTTGTCCCAAAAACAAATAGTGAGGGGAAGGGACCCAGTTCTTCTGCCAGGGTGTAGAGTTAGGATTAAGGTTCATAGTTTCTTTGTCAACTCCCGCATGGCGGCTATGCTATCATTTTGAATAAGTAATCCATGCCCCAGGCACATCTCGACAACGTCCTCTATGACAAAGTCAAGGGAGTTGTCTTCCGCTGCTACTCCTATGTGGAGGTGTAAGTGCATCTAGTGCCCTTAGTGATTTTGGAGTATTGAAGATGTATAGGTTAAGGGACTAATATGTTTGTGAGTGTACACAGGCTCTATAAGTCGATGAGGAGTTTGATATTTACAGTGAAAGTTGGCCCCTAAAAATGAATGTCTTTGACTGAAGACTTTCGTTCTCCTGAAGACTTTGAAAGTGAAGAAATTTGTGTGACCATGCGAGGAATCTGAAGTGTGAAGACTTTTGTTTTTGTAGTTTCTTTTCTCTTTCTTGAGTCATAGGAAACACCGTACTATTAGAGGGGGGTCGAGGTAACACTAAGGAAACAGATTTCCAAGTGATGCTCATCTCAAAATCCTACACCTACCCAATCCTTCGAGTGAAGCCATTGGAAATTTCATATCAGTTTAGTCAATTTCTTCAATGACAGAGACAAAGATCTTCTGGTCTCTGAAGAATTTGTTCTGACTGAGGAGTTAGGAATTCGCCAGTGCGAATTGCCTACACTGTGAGGAACATGATAGCCCTGAGGAATTCAAACCTCAAATCCGACCGTTGTTGTGCCGCGCGCCAGCTGTCCCAAAATATCCTACCACCTAACGGTCATATCAGTCAAGGGCATTTATGTCTTATCATGTCGGGCTGCTCTCTAGGCTATAAATAGTCATCCCCTACAACCACTAGCTGGTTGGCTGCTCCAACAGAAACTGGCACTTGTTAATTGAGAGCATCCCATTCCTCCGAGGACTTTGAGCGGAAATCATCAAGTGAGGAAAACCCAAATCCAAAACCCAAACCTATAAACCCCAAAGTGATTGAGCAGCACTGAAGAGATTGTTCCTGTGTGGAACCGACGCTTGTTACCTTTGAGGATTGTGTATCCTCCAGACGGTTAGGCGTCATGGTCTGAGCATCCAAGAGGAATTGTGGATAGCCGAGTGACCTTGTCTGTGAAGGTTTGGAAGTCACCTATGAAGACTTACCACTAGGGATGCAAACGAGTCGAGTTCAAGCGAGTTGGAGTTGGCTCAGCACAACTCATATTAAAATTCGAGTGAGCTCAAACTGAGTGAAGCTCAAGATCGAGCTCTAGAACATACTCGTGCTCAGCTTGTAACGATCTCGAGTCGATCTCGAGCAAGTTTTGAGCTAAATGAGATTGTAAAAATTATAAATCTATGGTGATTATTCCAACTAAATAAGGACACAACACGACACAACTTTGTAGGGCAAGAGCTCATCTTGGTCTCTTGGGTGAACTAGCAATAGATGGTGGTCTTCGTGGGCGAAAAACAAGAAAACAAAGGTGCATATGCTGGGAAATTTTTGTCCAAAACAACAGGAAATTTAAGACGTAGTCGACCATGTACCATAATTAAACCTAAATCTTCTCTCACTTAATTAAGCTTCCACGTTTGCTGGTAAATAAAATGGAGACAAATCATGCACATCATATATGGTAGTAACAAATTATCTTATTTCCATTTAATATATGGCGGGGTCATTTAACATAATGGTATTATGTCGAGCTATCGAGCTAAAATCGAGCGAGCCAATATTGGCTCAAGATCGTCACATTTCTCGGTTGAGCTACGTAAAGTGTTCAAACTCAACTCGTTTCTTTTCGAGTCGATCTCAAGTCGAGCCAAAAAACGAGTCAATCTCGAGCGGCTCATGAGGCTCGAGCTTTTCTTGCAGCCTTACTTACCACTACTGTTGGGCGAGGTCTATGTGATCTTAGCTCAAGGAGAATACGGTGAGGACTGTGTGTCCTCGAGTTTAAATACTCAGCCGCTCCAACCAGACATACAACTGTCACAGCAGTTGGAACTGGTCTACCAAATCATTGTCTTCACCAAGCCTACTGGTTCTATTTCCTCAACCCTTTCATTTCCTCAGTTATGTGTTGATGAACCTTATTATTACTGTTTGAAGACTTTGACTGAAGACTTTCTCTAATTCCTCAATCCTATTTCTTTAGTCTGTTTTGTCTTCAGCCTGCTTATCCTGTGTTTACGCTTTCTGTACTCTATGTTTGTCTTTCATTTCATCATCATGACTATGTTGTTTCTCTGTATCCTTATACATGAGTACTTATTCCGCTGCAAGTAGTTCTTCACTTAGGAATTTCCTCACCCTGAAATTCCTCAGTGAAGAATTCATAAAAATCGCCTATTCACCCCCCTCTAGTCGACGTAACGCACTTTCAGTTGGTATCAGAGCAAGGTACTCCCTTGTTCTGTGTGATTTTGGTTTAACCGCCTGGAGTTTTAGTTATGTCGACTGCAGGTATGATCAAGGTCTCGGCTGGGTGACCTACCTTTGATGGGACGAACTACCCCTACTGGAAGAACAAGATGCGTATGAATCTTGCGGTAATTGATAATGATCTCTGGTATGTTGTGGAAAATGGCGTTCCCTCAGTCACTCCGTCTGTGAATGCTGCTGATGTGAAGAGATTCAAGCAACTTGATTCTCAAGCGAAGAATATCATATGTGGTCATCTGAGTAAAGGACAATACGGCAGAGTGAGTGCCCTGGAAACTGCCAAGCTGATTTGGGACAGGCTGTCAAAGGTCAACGAAGGAGTCTCAACTCAACGTGACTCCCGAGTTGATGTTCTTTGCAATCTATTCAACCGCTTCAAAAGACTCGACAACAAAAATGTTCAGCAAACCTTCGATTGCCTCACTGATATCTCAAATGAGCTTCAAGTACTTGGTGCCACTGACATCACCGACCATGAGGTGGCGAAGAAATTGCTGAGATCACTTGATTCTTCATTCAACACTCTTGCACTGATGATTCAAGAGCAAGCTGATTATAAGTCACTTGATCCCGCTGATATCCTCGAGAGGCTAAATACTCATGAGTTCCAGCTTGCTGAGAAGAGAGATCTCTATGGACGTGCACTGAAGGCCAAGGCAGTATCTGAGTCCAAAGCTGAAGACTCTGGTAGTAGCCTTGGTGATCCTGAAGAATTGAGCCAGGAGCTAGCAATGCTCGTGAGGAAATTCCAGAAGTTCTCTCGCCGCGGTCGTTTTAGAAAGTCTTCAAGAAATGATGATTCCTCGTCTCGTGACTACAAAAAGAGAACTTGCCACAAATGCAAGAGACCTGGTCACTATATGTCTGATTGTCCTCTATGGGAAAAGGAATCAAAGAAGAAGAAGTACAAAGATGACGATTCTGATGACTCAAAGAAGAAGAAGAAATCTTCAAAGTCTTCATCATCAAAATCTTCAAAGTGTTCATCTCTCAAGAAGAGCAGTTCCAAGAAGGACCGGGCATTCATTGGCAAGGAAATGGACTCTGAAGCAGAATCTGAGGATAATGTGGAAGAGGAGGAATCTGAGGAATCGGACTCGGTTGTGGCTAGCCTAGCTCTCGCTACTGCTTATGTCAGCAAGTCCATCTTCAACATTGAAGAAGATGACCTCCCCAACTCTGCTGACAAAAGCCTCGATGACTATGCTCCCACCTACTTCTTCATGGAAAAAGGTGCCAAGGTACTCAAACATCCCCCCTCTGACTCTAGTGAGGATGAATCTGATGACAATCTCAAGCCTAGCTACTCAAAACTTGCTAAAATTGCTGTTAAACAACAGAAGGCTTTAGAAAAGATTCAAAATCAACTAGACAGAAGTGATGGCCTGTTGGGTGAGGAATTGAATCGAACCAAGACTCTGACAGATAATCTTCTGAGACTTCAAACTAGGTTTGACAACCTTCAAAATCATCATAACACTCTCTTAACTGATCATGAGAAGCTTTCTTATGAATTTCTTTAGAGAAAGCAAGATCTTGAGAATTTAAAAGTGAGTTATGAAGATCTTTAGAATGAAAATGATTCATTGCTTGCTCAACAGATCAGTTCCGCTCAGGAAGAATTTATTCCACCATGTTTGAAATGCATTGAGCGTGAATTGCTAATTTATCACCTGAATGTTCAAATGCTTCTATTGCTGCAAGTTCTTCAACTGTCTCTGTGGTCACAAATTCCTCATCTGAGGATACCACATGTATCACTGACTATAATGCAGGGCTGAAGGAATTGTATGTGACAAGAATTTACAAAAGCCTCAAAGGGATCAGACTCTATGTGATGTGCTCAAAAAGCAGATTTTGAACAGGAACCCTAGGAAAGAGGGTATTGCCTTTGAGAGGAAACTCAATGCCGATGGGACCTACTAGAAACCTGAGCAGTATCCCAAAACCTCATGGGTTGCTGTGAAAGGACCTCCTGTAGATCCATGCAGTTTATCTGGCTTTACCTGTGATTCTTCATATTCCTCTGATGAGTCATTTGACTCCAGCTATAGACTGTTTAAGAATCAGAATGGTGAAGTATTTGCTCGATATGTTGGAACTAACTGCAGGAATGGTCCCCCTATGAAGAAAATCTGGGTTCCTAAAAGGTGCCTTGAAAATCTTCAGGTGAATGTCATCATGAAACCACCAGTGAAGAATAGGAACCCCGGATCAAATTCCTCATATGGATCAAAATCTTCATATGGATCAAATTCCTCATATGGTCTCGCGGGGAGGCGACTAGGAGAGGCGACTAGGAGAGCTCCACGCCAGTGGCCACTCCGGCCCTGGTGGCCACCCTCTCACACGCTGTTGGCCACTCCGGCGCCGGCATCCACCCACTCATTCTACCCTCTTGGTTGCTTCGGGTGGATCCATCGTTCTCTCGGGTGGTGGCTCGGTGTAGTCGGTGACCATGTCGCCAGTCAACCTCAACTTCAACTGTGGCAAGGAATTTCAGGCAAGTGTTCGATCCAAATTTGGGCACCCTGTGGTGTTCTCACCAGGTTTTCGGCAAAAAGAGTTCATTTTGGTGGTTTCGTTTAGTCTTTACTCTTTCAAGTTGTATATTCATATGGTTAGTGTGGCTTTGCACGCTACTTTTGGAGGTTATACACAAGGTTTTCGAGTTTGCCACCTCAAAGATAGATCTTTCAAATTCTCAGTTTCCTCTAAATCGGTTGGGTTTCAAATTTACAATGCTGGTAGAGTGATTGGGAAAGACTTTGAGATGGTTTTTAGCCTCTGGGGTGATGGCGGCCCGCATTGGATTAGAGAAGAACGTTTGTTTTACAAGGAGGAGGAGGCAAAATGGACTCTGGTTGGACGTAATGGGAGAGCGGTGACTGATTTTTTCGGTGATCGCCGGAGCAGTTCACCGGGGCGAGGCTCTCGATCAGTTTTCCAACGTCTCTCCAGCAACATTCAAGGAGAGCGTGATTCAAGCGTTCCATGTATTACTGATGGTAATTCGGTGCTCACTAATGAGCCCGAAACCACGCTGCATGGCCCGGTCAATAGTGTGCATGCGCGCATTAATGACCCACGTACGTGCTTTGCGTGTGGAGAAGTTGGCCATATTGCTAGGTTTTGCTCTTGACCAAAGTGTTCTGGGCTTTGGCCTTTCATCAGGTTTGAGCCCTTCTCCAGCCCACCAGCTGGTGCGTGGGCTCCTGGCGAAGTGGAATCCTGGTTCATTCAGAAGGGGCCCATTATCCAATTAAGGCAAGCGACAACATTCAAAGAGCTGGTCATGGGATATTTCCCAAATTTCCAACCGAGACCGGTGCCGGACTCCTCACATTCCTCTGCTCTCTCCTTTTGTGCGGCCCCGTCGACTTCTTCGCCACCTACCTCTTCTTCTGCTCCACCATGCAGTGAGATCTGCCAGTGCTCTGCGCCTCCAATGGCGAACATTCCCATCGACCCACAGCCATTCGTTCCACATGGCTTTCAGATTTAGCACATCGAAGGCCGGACGGGAGTTTCATAGGTGGTGCTTCCGTGTCAAGCTCGCCTCCATGAGGACTGGGCCATTGCTACCATCCAGCCACTGCCAGATGAGGTACTCTTTCCTAATGTTAGAGAAGTACTAGAGGATTTTCTGCAGCATGATCCAGTGGCTCAAGTGGGGGTGAGAGAGATTCAGCCATGCCCGTTTGGGGAAGCTTACGTGCAGTTCGAGCATGTGAGAGACAGAGATAGAATGGTTAGGGATAGCCTGCATGCATTTGGGGATGTCTTCATTTCTTTCACTAGACACAATGAGGGCCGTAATTGGAGGAGAGTCAATTTCAATAGGGTTTGTTGGTTACTGATGGTGGGTATTCCTTTTGATAACTGCAACACTGAAGATGTTGCTACATCAATTGCTAGATTTGCCAAGATTATCAGTTGGGAGAAAGAGGATGCTCTTAAGGGGAAAGTTCTTGTCAAAGCTAGAGTTACAGATTTGCTCGAAATCCCAAAGAGTTTAAGATGGACTGAAGGAGAGATGTTTGAGGGAGAATCTCTGACTAGTTAAATTGAAGTGCTCATGGAAGAAATGCTGGGAGGGGGTCAACCTGACGAGGACCCTATTCCACCTCCTGGTATTGACCCACATCCTATTCCTCTTAATGCAAATGATTTTCCTGGGTTTCATCATGCTTAGATTAATAATTTACAAGAGAGAGGAAGATTGGGATGACTGGGAGGAACAGGGTCATTGGGCTTTCCCTCAACCTGTGCAGATGCCTCGGAATGTGGAACAAGATGAGATTATGGTGGATGAGAATGAGGTTGTGCCTAACAGCATCATAACTACTACTGTTTCTCTGTCAGATGGAATTCTTTCTCATCAATGTTTTGGGAGGTGCTAATCACAGTGATGAGGTTAACCAGGATGCTGTTGGAGATCCTAGTCCTCTCTTGGGTGTTGGGATTCAAAACCTGCTGCAAGCATACCCACCTGACCTGGAGGAGCACCCTGAGATTGCCATTCCAGCCCAAGCTGTTATTCAGGAGCAGGATATTCAGCAGAATGTGGAGCCAATTCAGGTATTGGCTCCCTTGGCACCTCCTGTTGCTGGTGAGCACATTGAGCCAGCTGTGGGTGCCTAGCTAGAGATTATGGAGGCTGTTCAGGCTGCAGACCAATTGGTTTTACCTGCCACTATACTTCAGGCTGATCCTCCTATTGCAGCGAGGCCCAAAATTCAGTTCCCTGTCCAGCTTCTATTGAGATATCTAAAGAGGAACTTGTCAACAATCAGTCAAACTTAATTCAAAATGATACCATGTTTGCTGCTCTAGAACAAGTGAATGAATCTAATGTGGCTTTGGGGTCATCCCAGGACAATAATCCTCCGCTTCCTGGTACTACTAAAGGTAATAATCAGAAGGCACTCACTTTCTTCCTTTGACTACTACAATTTAGTTCAAGCACATGCTTACTTAATTATTAATGGAGATCACTTAATTTCTGAAAAAGTTTTGGATCTATGGGTCAAACATTTTGCTCCATCTTCACAGGAGGTGCCTCATTCATTCAAAACAGAAATCCCTGTAAGTTGGTTCAACTTCATACTGAACATGTTACTTACTCCTGATAGATTTGGTTGGACTTCAAAACTGTTAAAGTCCTCTTTATGGCACATTTTGACTGATAATTGCAAAGAGGAAGACACTATGACATTCATAATTCCTGATGCTTGTGCTATTAATCGGGCTCCTGTTTGCCAGCAAATTATAGCTGCTAGCCAAGATAAAGAAAATGATGAAGTTAGCACAGTAGATCATTCTTCCTGTGAGGCCAGCAGTCCACTCAGGAGAATTTCTCTAAATAATATCATCCTCCTTCCTGCTGGTGAGGCCATCTCTAGGAAGAGAAGGGGAAAGGGGGCACTAGTGGAAACCCATGTAAGAAGGAGTGGCAGAACTAGAGAGGAGAATAATGGCTTCAAAACAAATTCTTGTGCTAGCAAGGAGTGTTTACCATGCAATGTTGTTCCTCCAACCATTCAGAATAAGATTGTTAAAAACCTCTCTAAATATTTTTGCAAGGTTGCTGAGGAGGAACTCCAGGAGAAGTTGGCTAAGAGACCAAAGAACAAAGAGCTGGAACATGAGGAGTTGGCCAAGGTTTCCAAGGCCAAGAGAGGCAACAATAAAGATAGTGCTTAATGATTAGATCCTATTGTAATAGGAGTGGGCCTAGGAAGGTTGCAACTTTTGCTCTATTCATGTTGGATGTCTGGTTCTGTCAGACTTTGGTTCTATGGGGATGTAACTTACTTATTTTGGGTAACTGCCGTTGCTGGGTTATGATACTCTCTAATGCTCCTGGTTGTGTTCTGGTCTTCTTTGTGCTTGCAATGTGTATGATATGTGTTAAGGCCTTGTATCCTAGATTTGTGGATTGGCTCATATTTGTTATCATGGTTATGTGTGAGGGCCCCACTATGTGGGTAACTGCTCAGATTCTAGTCTGGGGGCTCTTTTTTAGTTGCTCTTGCTCTCATAAAGCTTTCTGTCTCAAGGGCTGGACCTTGAGAGGTGTTAACAACTCATCAGTTTTCCATCATGAATAACAAAAGATCCTGGAATATTCTAAACTGGAACATCAGAGGTATCAATTGTGAAAATAAATGGCTGGCTATTAAGCAGAAAGTTGAGGAGAGTGCTGGTGGCATCCTTTGCTTGCAAGAAACAAAAAGAGAAAATTTTGACCTTGCTTACATCAATAAATTCTGTCCTAGAAGATTTAATAAATTTGAATTTCTCCCTTCAATTGGAGCCTCTGGAGGGATTCTCATTGCATGTAATGGAGGTCTTTTCAAGGGAGAATTAATGTTTTCTAACAGATTCTCTTTATCTGTTAAGTTTACTTGCAACAGTTCTGCTCAAGCCTGGATTTTAACAAACATTTATTGCTTTTGTGAACAAGCTGATAAAGTGGAATTTCTTAACTGGTTTAATAATATTGAAATGCCTCCTGATGAGGACTGGATTATCATGGGGATTTTAATTTCATCACATCTCCTTCTGATAGGAATAAACCTGGGTGTGACATCAATCAGATGCTTCTTTTTAATGAAGCCATCAACAATTTGGGATTAGTGGAACTACCTTTGAAAGGCAGGCAATACAACTGGAGTAATATGCAAGAAAATCCTTTGCTAGAAAAATTGGATTGGTTCTTTACTTCTGCTGCTTGGATGACTTCCTATCCCGACACTACAGCCCTGCCTCTGGCTAGGCCCATCTTGACCATCTTCCTTGTATGGTCGAAGTGGGGACTTCAATTCCTAGATCCAAAGTATTCAGGTTTGAAAATTATTGGTTAAATCATTCAGCTTTAAAATACATTGTTAAAAATTCTTGGGATATTCCTGTTGGCTTTACTGAACCTACAAAAATAATTAATGCAAAGCAAAAACACCTCAGAAGAAGCATCAAATTATGGATCAAGGACCTGCCATGTATGAGAAAGCAAATTGCTGAAATTAATGAGTGCATTTATCTGCTGGACTTCTTTGAAGAATTCAGAATGCTCAGTACATTTGAATGGAACTGCAGAAATCTGTTAAAGGAACACTTGCTGACCATTCTCTCCAATCAAAATATCTATTGGAAACAAAGAGGAAAGATTAAGGGAGTTAAGTTTGGAGATGAAAATACAAAGTTCTTTCACACAAAAGCTTCAATCAACTTTAGGCATAATAAAATTGCAATGCTCAGAAATGAGGACAATGTGGAAATCTCAGATCATGCAGGTAAAGCTAGAATTCTTTAGGAAGCCTTTAAAAAGAGATTGGGTCAATCAAAGGGGCACACTATGCACTTTGATCTTCAAAGCTTATTGGTCCAACAAAACAATCCTGAGATTTTCCAAGATTTAGAAAAGCCTTCCTCTGATGAAGAGATCAATCAGACTGTGAAAGAGTTGCCACATCATAAATCACCTGGTGCAGATGGCTTCAACAATGAATTCATTAAGTCTTGTTGGGATATTATAGGTCAAGATGTGAAGAATCTCATCCATGCTTTTCATGCTGGTAACATTTCTCTAGAAAGCATTAACACTTCCTACATCACATTGATTCCAAAGAAAGAGGTGCATATGACTCCAAATGACTTCAGGACTATATCTTTACTTAATGGGGTGTTCAAGATTATTACAAAGTTGTTGGCAAATAGGCTGCAGAAAATAATTCTGCAACTCATTCACATTAACCAGTATGGGTTCTTAAACGACAGGGTGATTCAAGATTGTCTTGGATGGTCCTATGAGTATTTGCATCAATGTTACAAATCAAGGAAGGAGCTGCTGGTTCTAAAATTGGATTTTGAAAAGGCATTTGATACTATTGAACATCAAGCCATAATTGACATCTTGAGAGCAAAAGGTTTTGGGGAAAGATGGATATCCTGGATACAAATGCTGTTCAACTCTACTTCTTATGTTGTCATGTTAAATGGAGTTCCTGGCAAGAAGTTTTATTGCAGAAGGGGAGTCAGGCATGGAGACCCTCTATCTCCACTTATGTTTGTGTTGGCTGTAGACTTACTTCAATCCATTCTAAATAAAGCAAGGGATCTTGGGCTTATCACCGCACCTCTCCGATTAAATTCATGCCCTGACTTTCCAATAGTTCAGTATGCTGCTGATACTCTGTTGGTTATGAAAGCAGATGCCAGAGAACTCTTTTGTCTTAAAGCTCTACTGAATACTTTTGCCACAGTCACAGGTCTTAAGGTAAACTACCAGAAATCTTCCATGGTTCCAATTAATATCACTGAGGAAAGGGTTGAAATTCTTACTAATACATTGAATTGCCAAAGAGGAGTTTTCCCTTTCATATATCTGGGACTTCCTTTAGGCTTGACTAAGCCCACTGTGGAACAATGTATGCCAATGGTTCAAAGAATTGATAAAAGGCTGGCTGGCTTGGATACTTTCATGACAAGTGCTGGAAGATTGCTTCTGGTAAAATCTGTGTTGGCTTCTCTGCCAAATTTTTTCATGGCTTGTTTGGATGTGCCTGTAACTATCAAGCACCACGTGATCAAATACCTGAGACACTGTCTATGGAGAGGTTCTGACATGGAAGATCATAGGCCAGCTTCTGTAGCTTGGACTACCGTTTGTAGACCAAAGGCTCAAGGAGGTCTTGGAGTTATGGACATTTTTGCTCAAAATAAAGCTTTATTAATAAAAAAATATTCATAAATTCTACAACAGGCATGATATCCCTTGGGTTAACCTAATCTGGGAAACACATTACCAGGACAATAAACTTCCAGGACAAGAATTGGTAGGGTCGTTCTGGTGGAAATCTATTCTTCAATTAATTGATCAGTACAAGGCCATGGCCAGATGTAACTTAGGAGATGGAAGAACTACACTTTTTTTGTCTGATTTGTGGAGCAATGCTGTCTTGCAGCAAGAATATCCTCATATATTCTCATTTGTGCAAGATACCACTCTGATAGTGCAACAAGTTGTTAACACAGTGTACCTTGAAGATCTATTCCACCTACCTCTTTCCATTCAAGCACCTCAGCAGTTTCTTTAGTTAGAAGACAAATGTCATGATCTAAGACAATCTGAATTTCAAGGTATGACTGACACTTGGAGTTACATATGGGGAAATAATGCCTTCTCTGCTGCAAAGGCATACAAAGTGATCATAGGAGTCAAACAAGTTCCACCTCATTTTACTTGGATTTGGAATTCTTCATGTCAACCTAAACACAAAATGTTCTTCTGGATGCTCTTACATGATAGACTGAACCCAAGAAATCTACAGAGAAGGAAAACTTTTGTCTTGGAGGAGTACAAAGAAGAAACATTACATCATTTATTCTGGGGGTGTCAATTCTCGAGAACATGTTGGGATTTCATTTGCCCCCAAAGATCTCCAAACTTGTCTGTTCTTGAGGCCTTCCAAGATTTGAAGGATAAGTTGAAGGTTCCTTTCTTCATGGAAATCATCATTCTGGGTTCTTGGGCTATCTGGATTTCTAGAAACAATAAGATTTTTGAGAACATTCAACCTTCTTTTCAGGGATGGAAGCACATTTACTTTGAGGAATTGAAGCTACTTTCTCACAGGATCAAGAATAAATATGCAGCTAAATTCAACATTTGGCTTGACACTTTGTTGTCATCTTGAGGAGACTTCTTCTTAGTTTTAGTCTTATATTTAGTTTTTGTTCTCCTTCTCAGGGGCTCACCTCAAGCCCTTTTTTCCTTCTTTTTTGCTTTGTTTTTTAGCTACCTTAGCTTACTTTCTAGTTTTGTTTGTACCTCTTTGTACAGTGATACTTCTCTTTGGTTATTTAATAAAAATTGCAGTGGGGTTTTACCCTACTATTCATAGTCAAAAAAAGTCCTCATATGGACCAAATTCTTCATATGGATCAAATTCCTCACATGGATCAAAATCCTCATATGAACATCATCATGCTAACACTTCTGTTTTGCAGGGAAAGTCTAAAGGCTATGAATATGTGCATTATTCTTCAAACCATTATGTTCATAAGTCCTCGAAGAATTTCTCTGCTTATTCATATGCTTATCCTAACCACTCTTCTGTGAAACGAAGTGCACTGGCTTCTATGCCATCTTTTTCTTATGGAGCTCGCAGAATGATGAACTCTTTGCCACCCCTCCAAATGTGGGTGGTGAAGAAAAAGAACTAACCTCTTATGCAGGGTAAGGTCTCCAGACGAACTTGATCGTCTGAAGAAATTGCTGGAGACCTAAATATGCTTGAAAGGATGCAAGCTAATCATGAAGAAATGAATCATTCATTTCTCAAGTCCTGACACTGCTATATCTGTTACTGTTGACGAAATTGATATCATATTCTTCATTGATGAAGTATACGTGTTCGTAAGTTGCACCAATTCATCTGCAGGATGAACAACCCAAAGCTACTGAGTGGGTCCTCGACAGTGGATGTACAAATCACATGACTGGTGACAGGAACTTGTTGATGGACAATGATTTGTCACCATCTCATCTGAAGCATATTACCTATGCTGACAAAGGCAAAAGAAAGGTATTGGGTCTAGGTAAGGTTGCAATCTCAAAGGATAGACACATGGACAAAGTCATACTTGTCGAGTCCTTAGGATTCAACCTCATGTCTGTCTCAATGCTTTGTGATCTTGATATGGTTCTTCTCTTTGGCAAATATCATTGCCTTATGCTAATGGAATCTGACAACTCCAAAGTCTTCGAAGGTTTGAGACTTGTATATTGTTGATTTCTCTGCAGGACCACAACCTGCCACATGTCTACTTGCAAAAGCTTCAGAATGCTGGCTATGGCATCGACAACTTGGTCATGCTGGCATGAGGAACTTGCATACACTCGCGAAGAAGAAGCATGTCATTGTCATCGAGGGTGTCAAATTCCTCAAAGATCATCTTTGTGGGGCTTGTGAGGCTGGAAAGATCACCAGAGCCAAGCATCCCTCGAAGACTATCATGACCACTTCTCGTCAATTTGAATTACTTCATATGGATCTCTTTGGCCCTACTCATTATGCCACGTTCTCTAGTTCTGCATCATTATATGGCTTTGTCATAGTTGATGACTATTCTTGTTACACATGGGTGCATATCATCACTTACAAAAATGAAGTGCAGGAAGTCTTCAGACGATTTTCCTCAAGGGCTTCCACTAACTTTGGTGTGAAGATCAAGCATATCAGGAGTGATGATGGAACCGAGTTCACGAACACTGGCCTCGATGAATATCTTGACATGCTTGGTAATACTCACGAATTATCTGCTCCTTATACTCCTCAGCAGAATGGCTTCGTGGAGCGCAAGAACAGAACTCTTGTTGAGATGGCTTGCACCATGCTTGATGAATACAAGACACCTCAGCGCTTCTGGCCTGAAGCAATTGACACTGCGTGCCACATCATCAACAGGGTATATCTTCACAAATTCTTCAAAAAGATCTCATATGAACTCCTCACTGACAAGAAACCCAATGTAAGTTATTTCAAAGTCTTCGGTGCTAAATGCTGGATTAGAGATCCTCACCATCACTCTAAATTTGCACCGAAAGCACATGAGGTATTTATGCTTGGTTGCGGAAAGGACTCGCACACCTATAGAGTCTTCAACATCAATCATCACAAGGTTGTTGAAACTGTAGATGTGCGGTTTGATGAAACTAATGGCTCGCAAAGAGAGCACCTACCTCCTGTGCTAGATGAAATGTCATCTGAGAAATCCATCAAGTTCAAAGCAACTGAGGACATCATCCCTACTGAAAATCTGTTGAAGAAGTCATTCCGGATCGTGAAGAACATCCCGTTGGTGTTGCTGAAGAAACTGGTCCTGAAGAAACTGTTGGGCCTAAGAAAAATCGTCAACCCGCACATCCTTGGGTTGCAAACGAAGTGCAGATCGAGAAGATCCTCGATGACATCAACGCACCAGGTCCTCTCACGCGCTGAAAAGCTTCACATTTATCTAACTTTTGTGGGCATTTTGCATTTGTCTCTATCACAGAGTCCACTAAAGTTGATGAAGCATTCATGGAATCTGAGTGGATTCAAGCCATGCAAGATCAATTGCATCAATTCGAGCTCAACAATGTGTGGGAGCTTGTCAAGCGACCAGACCCACGCAAGCACAATATCATCGGTGCCAAATGGATCTACCGCAACAAACAAGATGAAAATGGCCTTGTGGTGAGGAATAAGGCTCGTCTTGTAGCTCAAGGCTACACACAGGATGAAGGAATTGATTTCGATGAAACTTTCGCACCTGTTGCTAGACTTGAGGCTATTCGCATATTGCTTGCTTCTGCTAACCATCATAATATCATCTTACATCAAATGGATGTGAAAAGTGCATTCCTCAGTGGTAAGCTTGAGGAAGAAGTATATGTTGCTCAACCACCAGGTTTTGAGGATCCAAAATTTCCAGATCACGTCTACAGACTCAACAAGGCCCTCTATGGCCTCAAGCAAGCACCTCGGGCATGGTATGACATGTTGGAAATATGCCCTAGAGGCAATAATAAATTAGTTATTATTATATTTCCTTGTTCATGATAATCGTTTATTATCCATGCTATAATTGTATTGATAGGAAACTCAGATACATGTGTGGATACATAGACAACACCATGTCCCTAGTAAGCCTCTAGTTGACTAGCTCGTTGATCAATAGATGGTTACGGTTTCCTGACCATGGACATTGGATGTCGTTGATAACGGATCACATCATTAGGAGAATGATGTGATGGACAAGACCCAATCCTAAGCCTAGCACAAAGACCGTAGTTCGTATGCTAAAGCTTTTCTAATGTCAAGTATCATTTCCTTAGACCATGAGATTGTGCAACTCCCGGATACCGTAGGAATGCTTTGGGTGTACCAAACGTCACAACGTAACTGGGTGGCTATAAAGGTGCACTACAGGTATCTCCGAAAGTGTCTGTTGGGTTGGCACGAATCGAGACTGGGATTTGTCACTCCGTGTGACGGAGAGGTATCTCTGGGCCCACTCGGTAGGACATCATCATAATGTGCACAATGTGACCAAGGGGTTGATCACGGGATGATGTGTTACGGAACGAGTAAAGAGACTTGCCGGTAACGAGATTGAACAAGGTATCGGGATACCGACGATCGAATCTCGGGCAAGTACTATACCGCTAGACAAAGGGAATTGTATACGGGATCGATTGAGTCCTTGACATCGTGGTTCATCCGATGAGATCATCGTGGAACATGTGGGAGCCAACATGGGTATCCAGATCCCGCTGTTGGTTATTGACCGGAGAACGTCTCGGTCATGTCTGCATGGTTCCCGAACCCGTAGGGTCTACACACTTAAGGTTCGATGACGCTAGGGTTATAAAGGAAGTTTGTATGTGGTTACCGAAAGTTGTTCGGAGTCCTGGATGAGATCCCGAACGTCACGAGGAGTTCCGGAATGGTCCGGAGGTAAAGATTTATATATGGGAAGTCTTATTTTGGTCACCGGAAAAGTTTCGCACTTTATCGGCATTGTACCGGGAGTGCCGAAAGGGGTCCGGGGGTCCACCGGGGGGGTCCACCTGCCCCGGGGGGGCACATGGGCTGTAGGGGGTGCGCCTTGGCCTATATGGGCCAAGGGCACCAGCCCGAAGAGGCCCATGCGCCAAGGAGACTTGGGGAGGGGAGAGTCCTACAAGGGGAAGGCACCTCCGAGGTGCCTTGGGGAGGATGGACTCCTCCCCCCCTTGGCCGCACCCCTTCCTTGGAGGAAGGGGCAAGGCTGCGCCCTCCCCCTCTCCCTTGCCCCTATATATATAGTGGAGGGGAGGGAGGGCAGCCGCACCAGAAGCCCTGGCGCCTCCCTCCCTCCCGTGACACCTCCTCCTCTCCCGCAGGTGCTTGGCGAAGCCCTGCAGGATTGCCACGCTCCTCCACCACCACCACGCCGTTGTGCTGCTGCTGGATGGAGTCTTCCTCAACCTCTCCCTCTCTCCTTGCTGGATCAAGGCATGGGAGACGTCACCGGGCTGTACGTGTGTTGAACGCGGAGGTGCCGTCCGTTCGGCACTAGGATCTCCGGTGATTTGGATCACGACGAGTACGACTCCTTCAACCCCGTTCTCTTGAACGCTTCCGCTTAGCGATCTACAAGGGTATGTAGATGCACTCTCCTTCCCCTCGTTGCTGGTTTCTCCATAGATAGATCTTGGTGACACGTAGGAAAATTTTGAATTTCTGCTACGTTCCCCAACAGTGGCATCATGAGCTAGGTCTATTGCGTAGATTCTTTGCACGAGTAGAACACAAAGTAGTTGTGGGCGTTGATTTTGTTCAATATGCTTACCGTTACTAGTCCAATCTTGTTTCGACGGTATTGTGGGATGAAGCGGCCCGGACCGACCTTACACGTACTCTTACGTGAGACAGGTTCCACCGACTGACATGCACTTGGTGCATAAGGTGGCTAGCGGGTGCCAGTCTCTCCCACTTTAGTCGGAACGGATTCGATGAAAAGGGTCCTTATGAAGGGTAAATAGCAATTGACATATCACGTTGTGGTTTTGCGTAGGTAAGAAACGTTCTTGCTAGAAACCCATAGCAGCCACGTAAAACATGCAAACAACAATTAGAGGACGTCTAACTTGTTTTTGCAGGGTATGCTATGTGATGTGATATGGCCAAGAAGAATGTGATGAATGATATGTGATGTATGAGATTGATCATGTTCTTGTAATAGGAATCACGACTTGCATGTCGATGAGTATGACAACCGGCAGGAGCCATAGGAGTTGTCTTAATTTATTGTATGACCTGCGTGTCATTAAACAACGCCATGTAATTACTTTACTTTATTGCTAACCGGTAGCCATAGTAGTAGAAGTAATAGTTGGCGAGACAACTTCATGAAGACACGATGATGGAGATCATGATGATGGAGATCATGGTGTCATGCCGGTGACGATGATGATCATGGAGCCCCGAAGATGGAGATCAAAAGGAGCAAAATGATATTGGCCATATCATGTCACTATTTGATTGCATGTGATGTTTATCATGTTTATGCATCTTATTTGCTTAGAACGACGGTAGTAAATAAGATGATCCCTCATTAAAATTTCAAGAAAGGTGTTCCCCCTAACTGTGCACCGTTGCGAAAGTTCGTCGTTTCGAAGCACCACGTGATGATCGGGTGTGATAGATTCTTACGTTCACATACAACGGGTGTAAGCCAGATTTACACACGCAGAACACTTAGGTTAACTTGACGAGCCTAGCATGTACAGACATGGCCTCGGAACACAAGAGACCGAAAGGTCGAGCATGAGTCGTATAGTAGATACGATCAACATGAAGATGTTCACCGATGATGACTAGTCCGTCTCACGTGATGATCGGACACGGCCTAGTTGACTCGGATCATGTAATCACTTAGATGACTAGAGGGATGTCTATCTGAGTGGGAGTTCATTAGATGAACTTAATTATCCTGAACATAGTCAAAAAATCTTTGCAAACTATGTCATAGCTCGCGCTTTAGTTCTACTGTTTAGATATGTTCCTAGAGAAAATATAGTTGAAAGTTGACAGTAGCGATTATGCGGACAGTAGAAAGCTTATGTCCTCAATGCACCGCTTAGTGTGCTGAACCCCAATCGTCGTCTGTGGATGTTGCGAACATCGGACATACACGTTTTGATAACTACGTGATAGTTCAGTTAAACGGTTTAGAGTTGAGGCACCAAAGACGTTTTTCGAAACGTCGCGGAACATATGAGATGTTTCGAGAGCTGAAATTGGGATTTCAGTCTCGTGCCCACGTCAAGAGGTATAAGACCTCCGACGATTTTCTTAGCCTGCAAACTAAGGGAGAAAAGCTCAATCGTTGAGCTTGCGCTCAGATTGTCTGAGTGCAACAATCACTTGAATCGAGTGGGAGTTGATCTTCTAGATGAGATAGTGATGTTTCTCCAAAGTCATTGCCACCAAGCTGCTAGAGCTTCGTGATGAACTATAACATATCAGGGATAGATATGATGATCCTTGAGGTATTCGCGATGTATGACACCGCGAAAGTAGAAATCAAGAAGGAGCATCAATTGTTGATGGTTGGTGAAACCACTAGTTTCAAGAAGGGCAAGGGCAAGAAGGGACACTTCATGAAACGGCAAATCAGTTGCTGCTCTAGTAAAGAAACCCAAGGTTTAACCCAAACCCGAGACTAAGTGCTTCCGTAATAAGGGGAACAGTCACTAGAGCAGAATTACCCTAGATACTTGGTAGATGAGAAGGCTGACAAGGTCGATAGAAGTATATTGGATATACATTATGTTAATGTGTACTTTACTAGTACTCCTAGTAGCACCAGGGTATTAAGATACCGGTTCGGTTGCTAAGTGTTAGTAACTCGAAATAAAAGAGCTACGGAATAAACGGAGACTAGCTAAAGGTGAGCTGACGATATGTGTTGGAAGTGTTTCCAAGTTTGATGTGATCAAACATCGCACGCTCCCTCTACCATGAAGATTAGTATTGAACCTGAATAATTGTCATTTGGTGTTTGCGTTGAGCATAGACATGATTGGATTATGTCTATCGCAATACGGTTATTCATTTAAGGAGAATAATGGTTACTCTATTTATTTGAATAATACCTTCAATGGTCTTGCACCTAAAGGAATGGTTTATTGAATCTCGATCGTAGTGATACACATTTTCATGCCAAAAGATATAAGATAGTAATGATAGTACCACTTACCTATGGCACTGTCATGTAAGTCACATTGGTATAAAACGCATGAAGAAGCTCCATGTTGATGGATCTTTGGACTCACTCGTTTTTGAAAAGTTTGAGACATGCGAACCATGTCTATTGGTGTATACGCATGAAGAAACTCCATGCAGATGGATCGTTTGGACTCACTTGATTTTGAATCACTTGAGATATGCAAATCATACCACATGGGCAAGATGACTGAAAAGCCTCGTTTCCAGTACGATGGAACAAGATAGCAACCTGTTGGAAGTAACACATTTTGATGTGTGCAGTCCAATGAGTGCTGAGGCATGCAGTGAATATCGTTATGTTCTTACTTCACAGATGATTCGAGTAGATGTTGAGTATATTTACTTGATGAAACACAAGTCTGAATTATTGAATGGTTCAAGTAATTTCAGAGTGAAGTTGAAGATCATCGTGACAAGAGGATAAAATGACTATGATATGATCATAGAGATGAGTATCTGAGTTACGAGCTTTGGCACGCAATTAAGACATTGTGGAAATTGTTTCACAATTAATACCGCCTGGAACACCATAGTGTGATGGTGTGTCCGAACATCATAGTTGCACCCTATTGGATATGGTGCGTACCATGATGTCTCTTATCGAATTACCACTATCGTTCATGGGTTAGGCATTAGAGACAACCGCACTCACTTTAATAGGGTACCACGTAATTCCGTTGAGACGACACCGTTTGGAGAAACCTAAGTTGTCGTTTCTTGAAAGGTTTGGGGCTGCGACGCTTATGTGAAAAAGTTTCAGGTTGATAAGCTCGAACCCAAAGCGGATAAAATGCATCTTCATAGGACACCCAAAACAGTTGGGTATACCTCCTAATTCAGATCCAAAAGCAATAGGGATTGTTTCTTGAATCGGGTCCTTTCTCGAGGAAAGGTTTGTCTCGAAAATTGAGTGGGAGGATGGTGGAGACTTGATGAGGTTATTGAACCGTCACTTCAACAAGTGTGTAGCAGGGCACAGGAAGTTGTTCCTGTGGCGCCTACACCAATTGAAGTAGAAGCTTATGATAGTGATCATGAAGTTTTGGATCAAGTCACTACCGTACCTCGTAGGGTGACAAGGATACGTACTACTTCAGAGTGGTACAGTAATCCTGTCTTGAAGGTCATGTTGCTAGACAACAATGAACCTACGAGCTATGGAGAAGCGATGGTGGGCCCAAATTCCGACAAATGGTTAGAAGCCATGAAATCCGAGATAGGATCCATGTATCAGAACAAAGCATGGACTTTGGTGGACTTGCCCGATGATCGGCAAGCCATTGAGATAAATGGATCTTTAAGAAGAAGACGGACGTGGACGGTAATGTCACCGTCTATGAAGCTCGACTTGTGGCGAAGAGTTTTTCACAAGTTCAAGGAGTTGACTACGATGAGATTTTCTCATCCGTAGCGATGCTTAAGTCCGTCGGAATCATGTTAGCATTAGCTGCATTTATGAAATCTGGCAGATGGATGTCAAGACGAGTTTCCTTACCAGTTTTCGTAAGGAAAGGTTGTATGTGATACAATCAGAAAAGTTTTGTCGATCCTAAGGATGCTAAAAGGTATGCTGGCTCCAGCGATCCTTCTAAGGACTGGAGTAAGCATCTCGGAGTTGGAATGTGCGCTTTGATGAGATGATCAAAGATTTTGGGTTTATACAAAGTTCATGAGAAACTTGTATTTCCAAAGAAGTGAGTGGGAGCACTATGGAATTTCTGATGAGTATATGTTGTTGACATATTGATGATCGGAAATGATGTAGAATTTCTGAAAAGCATACAGGGTTATTTGAAAAGTGTTTTTCAATAGAAAACCTGAATTAAGCTGTTTGAACATTGAGCATCAAGATCTATGAGGATAGATCAAAACGCTAAATGGTACTTTCAAATGAGCACATACCTTGACATGATCTTGAAGGTGTTCAAGATGGATCAGTCAAAGAAGGAGTTCTTGCCTGAGTTGTAAGGTATGAAGTTAAGAGTTAAAGCTCGACCACGGCAGAAGAGAGAGGAAGGACGAAGGTCGTCCCCTATGCTTCAGACATAGGCTCTGTAGTATGCTATGCTGTGTACCGCACCGTAAGTGTGCCTTGCCATGAGTCAGTCAAGGGGTACAAGAATGATCCAGGAATGGATCATTGGACAGCGGTCAAAATTGTCCTTGGAGTAAATAAGGACATGTTTCTCGATTATGGAGGTGATAAAGAGTTCGGCGTAAAGGGTTACGTCGATGCAAGCTTTAACACCTATCCGAATGACTCTGAGTAGCAAACCGGATACGTATAGTGGAGCAACCATTTGGAATAGCTTCAAGTGGAACTTGGAAGCAGCATTTACAATATGACATAGAGAATTGCGAAGTACATACGGATCTGAATACTGCAGACCCGTTGACTAAAACTTCTCTCACAAGGAAAACATGATCAAACCCCAGAACTCATTGAGTCTTAATCACATGGTGATGTGAACTAGTTTAGTGACACTAGTAAACTCTTTGGATGTTGGTCACATGGCGATGTGACATATCAGTGTTAATCACATAGCGATGTGAACTAGATTATTGACTCTAGTGCAAGTGGGAGACTGTTGGAAATATGCCCTAGAGGCAATAATAAATTAGTTATTATTATATTTCCTTGTTCATGATAATCGTTTATTATCCATGCTATAATTGTATTGATAGGAAACTCAGATACATGTGTGGATACATAGACAACACCATGTCCCTAGTAAGCCTCTAGTTGACTAGCTCGTTGATCAATAGATGGTTACGGTTTCCTGACCATGGACATTGGATGTCGTTGATAACGGGATCACATCATTAGGAGAATGATGTGATGGACAAGACCCAATCCTAAGCCTAGCACAAAGATCGTAGTTCGTATGCTAAAGCTTTTCTAATGTCAAGTATCATTTCCTTAGACCATGAGATTGTGCAACTCCCGGATACCGTAGGAATGCTTTGGGTGTACCAAACGTCACAACGTAACTGGGTGGCTATAAAGGTGCACTACAGGTATCTCCGAAAGTGTCTGTTGGGTTGGCACGAATCGAGACTGGGATTTGTCACTCCGTGTGACGGAGAGGTATCTCTGGGCCCACTCGGTAGGACATCATCATAATGTGCACAATGTGACCAAGGGGTTGATCACGGGATGATGTGTTACGGAACGAGTAAAGAGACTTGCCGGTAACGAGATTGAACAAGGTATCGGGATACCGACGATCGAATCTCGGGCAAGTACTATACCGCTAGACAAAGGGAATTGTATACGGGATCGATTGAGTCCTTGACATCGTGGTTCATCCGATGAGATCATCGTGGAACATGTGGGAGCCAACATGGGTATCCAGATCCCGCTGTTGGTTATTGACCGGAGAACGTCTCGGTCATGTCTGCATGGTTCCCGAACCCGTAGGGTCTACACACTTAAGGTTCGATGACGCTAGGGTTATAAAGGAAGTTTGTATGTGGTTACCGAATGTTGTTCGGAGTCCCGGATGAGATCCCGGACGTCACGAGGAGTTCCGGAATGGTCCGGAGGTAAAGATTTATATATGGGAAGTCTTATTTTGGTCGCCGGAAAAGTTTCGCACTTTATCGGTATTGTACCGGGAGTGCCGAAAGGGGTCCGGGGGTCCACCGGGGGGGTCCACCTGCCCCGGGGGGCCACATGGGCTGTAGGGGGTGCGCCTTGGCCTATATGGGCCAAGGGCACCAGCCCCAAGAGGCCCATGCGCCAAGGAGACTTGGGGAGGGGAGAGTCCTAAAAGGGGAAGGCACCTCCGAGGTGCCTTGGGGAGGATGGACTCCTCCCCCCCTTGGCCGCACCCCTTCCTTGGAGGAAGGGGCAAGGCTGCGCCCTCCCCCTCTCCCTTGCCCCTATATATAGTGGAGGGGAGGGAGGGCAGCCGCACCTGAAGCCCTGGCGCCTCCCTCCCTCCCGTGACACCTCCTCCTCTCCCGCAGGTGCTTGGCGAAGCCCTGCAGGATTGCCACGCTCCTCCACCACCACCACGCCGTTGTGCTGCTACTGGATGGAGTCTTCCTCAACCTCTCCCTCTCTCCTTGCTGGATCAAGGCATGGGAGACGTCACCGGACTGTACGTGTGTTGAACGCGGAGGTGCCGTCCGTTCGGCACTAGGATCTCCGGTGATTTGGATCACGACGAGTACGACTCCTTCAACCCCGTTCTCTTGAATGCTTCCGCTTAGCGATCTACAAGGGTATGTACATGCACTCTCCTTCCCCTCGTTGCTGGTTTCTTCATAGATAGATCTTGGTGACACGTAGGAAAATTTTGAATTTCTGCTACGTTCCCCAACATGACACACTGAAGGAATTCCTCATGAAGAAAGGCTTCAAACCCGGTTCACTTGACCCAACTCTTTTCACCAAAACATATGATGGTGAATTATTTGTGTGCCAAATATATGTCGATGATATTATCTTTGGTTGTACTAACCAACAATATAGTGATGAATTTTCCTATACGATGAGTGAAGAATATCAAATGTCTATGATGGGAGAATTGAAATTCTTCTTAGGTCTTCAGATTCGTCAACAATACAATGGCATATTCATATCTCAGGAGAAATACCTCAAGGATGTGTTGAGGAAATTCGGCATGCAAGATTGCAAAGGTGTCAAAATCCCTATGCCCACAAATGGCCATCTATGCACTGATGAAAATGGTAAAGACTTTGATCAAAAGGTATACCGCTCCATGATTGGCTCTTTATTGTACCTATGTGCATCTAGGACGGAAATTATGCTTAGTGTTTGCATGTGTGCCTGGTTTCAAGCTACACCGAAGGAATCACACCATAAGGCTGTGAAGCATATTCTTCGATATCTAGCTCACACACCAACACTTGGATTATGGTATCCCAAGGGCTCTTCCTTTGATCTCATTGGATATTCAGACTCTGACTATGCTAGTGATCGGGTGGACCGCAAGTCAACGTCAGGCACATGTCATTTCCTCGAACGATCCTTCGTATGTTGGTCCTTGTCGGTGTCAAAACTGGCGGATCTCGGGTAGGGGTTCCCGAACTATGCGTCTAGGCGGATGGTAACATGAGACAAGGGACACGATGTTTTTACCCAGGTTCGGGCCCTCTCGATGGAGGTAAAACCCTACTCCTGCTTGATTAATATTGATGATATGGGTAGTACAAGAGTACATCTACCACGAGATCAAAGAGGCTAAACCCTAGAAGCTAGCCTATGGTATGATTGTTGTTCGTCCTACGGACTAAAACCCTCTGGTTTATATAGACACCGGAGAGGGTTAGGTTTACACAGAGTCGGTTACAATGGTAGGAGATCTACATATCCGTATCGCCAAGCTTGCCTTCCATGCCAAGGAAAATCCCATCCAGACACGGGACGAAGTCTTCAATCTTGTATCTTCACAGTCCAGGAGTCCGGCCAACGGTGATAGTTCGGCTATCCGGACACCCCCTAATCCAGGACTCCCTCAGTAGCCCCTGAACCAGGCTTCAATGACGACGAGTCCGGCGCGCATATTGTCTTCGGCATTGCAAGGCGGGTTCCTCCTCCGAATACTTCATAGAAGATTTTGACACAAGGATAGTGTCCGACTCTGCAAAATAAGTTCCACATACCACCATAGAGAGAATAATCTTTACACAAATTCAATCCGCTGACGTATTTTGCAGCGTGACGTCACACCACGGCCAAGCCTTTATTGGAATCGTTTTTACTGTCCCACCTCAGCGTGTTTAGCGAGGCGGTTTCTTTGGCACGTCTTGTCAAAGCAGAGATCGTGTCCCCTTATTACGGGATTCTCATCAATACGGGAGTGGGTAATCCAACCGCGCCATTTATTATGGTGTTTGGGAGATAAGCGAGTTTTACCAGGCTGGTGGGGACGCATAGTTTCGTCCGTCCATATAAGGGGCATTGTGCACCAGCTTCCAGACGAGGGGCAGCTCGTCCCCATCCCCAGGCCCCATGAGAGGGTGGTGTTCCTTCCCCATTTCCTCCACGGACTGGGCTTCCCACTCCACCCATTTGTCTGGGGGCTCATGTTCTACTACGGCCTGGATTTCCACTATTTGGCCCCAAATTTCATCCTCAACATCTCAGTGTTTATCGTTGTGTGCGAGGCCTTCCTCCGCATCAAGCCCCACTTTGGCTTATGGCTGAAGACCTTCAATGTCAAGCCGAAGATAGTGGGCGGCCAGCAGGCGGAGTGCGTAGGCGCCATGGTTGGCAAGATGCCCAACGTCATATGGCTCGAGGGCGCCTTTGTGGAAACCATCAAAGGGTGGAAATTGGGGTGGTTCTACATCACCGAGCCGCGTGACCCTGAATGGGCAGCGGCCCCCGAATTCCGATCTGGCATCCCCACACGGCTCACCTCCTGGAAAGAGAAGGGCCTGATGTGGGGTGATCTAGAAGAGCTGACCGGACTCCAAACCTGCGTCCAAAACCTTGTGAACAAGAAGATCAAGCTCGTCAACGTAGTCCAGGTCATGCTCATCCGCCGGATCCTCCCGTGCCAACAACGAGCCTTCAACTTGTGGGAGTTCGATCCGACACAACACCAAACTTTGAGCAGGCTCTTCGACACCACGTACGAAGATGCCTGGAAGGTGCTGTTCAAGGGCACCGAGGCCCCCGCATCCGCTACCGAAGATCGCGGATTCAGCTCGCAGCGTCAAGCTGGCGAGGTAAGCTATTTTACCCTTTACAGGACACTTGTTTTTCATAGTTTGACTCTATGCGGGATCTAAACTCCCTTACCTTTGACAGGCCTGGCAGAAGAAGTCCGGGCAAGTTAACTGTCCGGCTCCCTTACCAGAAGACCCAGCGGACGCCCGATTGACGGGGCTGCTGGTTTCGGCACCTCACGTGGTGCCGGATAAGAAGGCCAAGAAGAAGGCCGCGGGAACCCGAAAGAGTTCCCGGCATCAGGTGTTATCGGACTCATCGTCCGATGACTCCGAGGTGGACTCCTCCCGCGAAGACAAGGAGGAGAAAAAAGAGGCTTCTCCCCCAGCGGGGGGAGAGAAGAAAAGGCAGGCCTCCCCAACTGGGGAGGCCGGAGGGTCCAAGAAGGGAAGGACCCTTCCTCCGGACTACTCCACCAACACCGACGACGGCGAAGAGGAGTGGCCACCGAGGGCTAAGCCCCTGGCGACATCGTAAGTGTCTAGATACCAGAATA
Organism: Triticum aestivum; assembly: GCF_018294505.1. NCBI lineage: Eukaryota > Viridiplantae > Streptophyta > Magnoliopsida > Poales > Poaceae > Triticum > Triticum aestivum. Next base: position 668,547,970 of record NC_057807.1, on the reverse strand, counting down.
ATTCATGGCGTCTCGTTTGTCGCATAGAATCTCCTAACACCGAATACAACCCTGCAGCCCGCCCAAGGACGGGCTCGACATTTCAACGAGCGGCTCCCTGGCTCCATCGGACGTGAACAACACTTCACTTCCGGCCGCCTCCTCTCCTCGTGCTGCTGATGATGCCAAGGTGGGGTCCCAAAAGGGGCCCAGCCAGGAGGAGGAGGTCCCGGAGGTGCCGCAGGGCAACCTCCCGGACTTTGGGCATAAGGGGGATCAAACCCCACAGGGTTCTAAGTCCGGCCCTGGGCCGGACTCCGCACCAGAACCTTCAGTGGTTCCAGAGTTCGACGGGTGGTCCCTTCGTAAGAAAGGCGAGACTGCGACATCGGTGACCTCCGTCCAACCGGAGGCGCCGGATAATTTGCTGGAGGCGCTTAGCGTCGCCTCCATCGACGAGGAGCACCGCACTGTTATGAGTGTGGTGATCCAGAAAGTTCAGTCCGCCAAGAGAGGGCTGACTGAAGCCTGTACCAGCCTTCTAATAGGCTTTGAGGTAAGTTTTTAAGATATGTAAGAATATTACCGCATAGACAGTAGCCCCTGATGCTTAGTTCGGTGTTCGGAAAGAAAAGCCGAGCTGAGGATCTAAAAAGATATACGCAGGAGTCTAACATAAATATGTCAATATGGGAATGTAGGCTGCGCTGCTGACCTCTGCCGCACTGACTGCGGAGGTCAATGCATTGAAGGAGAGCCTCGAGCGGTCCGAGAACGAGCTCGGCCTTGCCAAGAAGCAGCTCGAGGACAAGGAAGGTAAGTAATACCTTATTAAAGTAATACCTTATAGAAAGGATTTGGTTGCAAAAAATGACAGGAATAACATGGGTATTGCAGGGGCCACGAACGAGGTGGCGACCCTGAAGGAAGCGGTGTCCAAGGCCGAAGACAGTGCGGCCTTGGAGCGCACCGAGCGAGAGAAGCAGGAGGCACGGGTGGCGGAGGTGCGGCAAGAGCTCCAGGCTCTCGTGGAAAAACACGAGAGTTTGGAGCGTGACTCGAAGACTCTAGAGTCCGAGCTCGCCTTGGCTCTTGAGAGTGCCAAAGCCGCTAAGGCTGAAGCCCAGAAGGCCCTCTAGGAGATCGAGGCGATAAAGAAGATAGCGGTGGGTAAGGCATTCTTTATGCAAATCAAGCATGTAAAAGTGAATTATCTGTTACTTACCTTAATCCGGAGCTCTCCAAGAGCGTTCGCCGATCTGCCTCGTAGTGTGTCTAATGCTGCCACATTCTACCAAGCCGAGGAGGGGAGCTCTACGAAAAAGGTGTTCTGGTCTCAATATACTGAGGTCGGACATCCGGTGCCCCTGAGCGACCAGCTGAAGCAGCTGGTCGAGCTCCACAAGGTGGTCGAACAGGCCATGAAGGGCCTCATAGTTCGGCTGTGGCCTAAAGAAGCCATGCCTGGGAGCTACTTCAGTCTGGTGCGGCGGCTGGCGGACGCTTGTCCATGGATTGAAGTCATCAAGCGCTCCGTCTGCATTGAAGGTGCCCGTCGGGCCCTTGCCCGTGCAAAAGTGCACTGGGGCAAGATGGACGCCGAGAAGCTTGTGACGGACGCGCCACCGCCGGGCAAGGAGTATCGCAAGCCCGAGATGTACTATGAGGGCGTCCTGAAGGGTGCCCGTCTTATAGTGGGTGAATGCTCCAAAGATGTAATTTTTGAGTAGACTCGCATTTGTTATCCTGTACGCTGAAAACTTTGTTCATATGCGCTAAGCAACGCTTGTTAATTTAAAATATTACCTTCTGTGCGGCCGTTTATCAAATTTGAGAGATGGCGAGTCGTTGGCTTTAGCCCCCATGCCATGAGTGCTGGGGTGTTCGGGATAAACTTGAGCGCTCTTGTTCCCATTCTTGGGTCCTTCGAGGGAGGCGTTCAACACGACGAACGAGGCAACCGGACTATAATGCTTGAACACTCTCACTTAGCCATAGAATTCTATAATTTTAAATTTCGGCGAAGCCCCTGGTATTCGGAAGACCGAGTTCGGGGCGCTATCCACGCCTTGGCCGGACAATGCCGGCTCCTCGCTCTAAGTGGCATGAGTCTTTAGGGACCCGAAAAACCTCTCGAACAGCGACCGGCTCTCGCCCTATCATGACAGTCAGTTTTAGCTTTCTCCACTGAGGTGCTCAACCCAGCTCAACCGGGGCACAATCGCAGTGGACTCCCAGCACTACCTTAGCCGATATAACGGAACGTAAGGTACCAAAACATGGGAGCCGGGCAAACCCAACTATTGACCCAAGACATGATTCGGAGCCGATGCATATAATGCTATAAGTTCGGGGTGCCACACTTGTGAAAGTGTTCGGACTTATCACACCATGTTTTGGGGTACTTAAGCCCCTGGTGTATTGACCGTACCAAGTTGTACGGGTGCAACATGTCATAGATGAACATTTATAAAGAAAAAAGAAATGCAATAATAAGCAGAAGCTATGTATTGCTTATTCAAAAGATACTGCAATGAAAGCAGAACGATATAAATAGTGCGATAAGCAAGGGATGGGACTATTTAACATGTCCCCCTCCAGGGGTAGGCTACAGGATAGTATGTAAAACAGGTATACTGCTCGTAATAGAGACCACCTGGACACTCAGCGTAGCTTTTCTGCTTCCCTGGCTGTTGCATCGTGAGTTCGACGATTCTACTGCTGGATAGGGCTTCTGGAAAATGGAGTCCTGAGAATAAGAAGAAAAAAGAAAAAAGAATAACACAACTGTGAGCCCCTTGTGCGGTTGAGCCGCACTCTGGGCATGCCGTGGTCGTGCCCCTCCCCCTATGCCCATGGTATCTCCAGAGCGTAGTTATGTACGCGTGGTACTGGTCTCGCGATTTCGCGAGGGCTGGGGTTGGGGCCGCATTGCTACGCGTGCTCGGAACGTGCCAGGCGGTCTTGTTGTAGGTTACTCTGGGTGCGCTTGACGATGTCCGGACGTTTAGTACTCGGACTCGAGAATTGCCTTAAGAGGCTACTTTGTACTTCCGCCGCGAGGGCCGCCATATGCTCCTTTGTTCGGAGAGAGCGTTCGGTGTTTCCATTGACCGTGATTACTCCTCAAGGGCCTGACATCTTGAGCTTGAGGTATGCGTAGTGCGGCACCGCATTGAACTTTGCAAATGCGGTTCGTCCGAGCAGTGCATGATAGCCGCAGCGGAACGGGACTATGTCGAAGATTAATTCCTCGCTTCAGAAGTTATCCGGGGATCCGAAGACCACTTCAAGTGTAATTGAGCCTGTACAGTTAGCCTCTACACCTGGTATGACGCCTTTAAAGGTCGTTTTGTGGGTTTAATCCTTGAGGGGTCTATGCCCATTTTGCGCACTCTATCCTGGTAAAGCAGGTTCAGGCTGCTACCGCCCTCCATAAGGACTCTAGTGAGGTGAAATCCGTCAATGATTGGGTCAAGAACCAATGCGGCGAATCCGCCATGGCGGATGCTAGTGGGGTGGTCCCTTCGATCAAAAGTGATCGGGTAGGAGGACCACGGGTTGAACTTTGGGGCGACTGGCTCCATCGCGTATACGTCCCTTAGTGCACGCTTCCGCTCCCTTTTGGGTATGTGGGTTGCGTATATCATGTTCACTGTCCGCACTTGTGGGGGAAAGCCCTTCTGTCCTCTATTGTTCGGCGGCCGGGGCTCCTCCTCGTCATCCCTATGCAGCCCCTTGTCGTTGTTTTCAGCATTTAACTTGCCTACCTGCTTGAATACCCAACAATCCCTGTAGGTGTGGTTGGCTGGTTTTTCGGGGGTGCCGTGTATCTGGCACGAGCAATCGAGTATTCGCTCAAAATTGGATGGGCCCTGAGTATTTCTTTTGAATGGCTTTTTCTGCTGACCGGGTTTAGAGCCTCTGAATCCGGCATTGACTGCTGTATCTTCAGTATTATCGCCGTTAATGTGGCGCTTGTGCTTGTTGTGACGCGACATGCCATTGTTGTCCTTGGTATCCGAACTACCAAGGTTTTTGGTCAGGTTGTTACTTCGAGCTAGCCAGCTGTCCTCTCCCGTGCAGAAGCGGGTCATGAGTGATGTGAGGGCTGCCATGGATTTCGGCTTTTCCTGTCCTAGGTGTCGGGCAAGCCACTCATCGCGGATGTTATGTTTGAAGGCTGCAAGGGCCTCTGCATCCGGACAGTCAACGATTTGATTTTTCTTGGTTAAGAACCGTGTCCAGAATTGTCTAGCCGATTCATCTGGCTGTTGAATTATGTGGCTTAGGTCATCAGCGTCTGGTGGCCGCACATATGTGCCCTGGAAGTTATCAAGGAATGCGGCTTCCAGGTCTTCCCAACAACCAATTGATTCTGTTGGCAAGCTGTTGAGCCAATGCCGAACTGGTCCTTTAAGCTTGAGTGGGAGGTATTTGATGGTGTGTAGATCATCACCGCGGGCCATGTGGATGTGAAAGAGGTAGTCCTCGATCCAAACCGCGGGATCTGTTGTGCCGTCGTATGATTTAATGTTTATGGGTTTGAAACCCTCTGGGATTTGATGATCCATTACTTCGTCTGTGAAGCATAGTGGGTGTGCGGCGCCTCTGTATTGGGCTATATCACGACGCAGCTCAAATGAGCTTTGTCTATTGTGTTCGGCCCGGCCGGAATTGCTATATCCGGCATGACGGTTGTCATCACGTATTGTGGGGCGCCCACGCGATCCATAGATCGATCTTATTTGCCTTGCCTTGTCCTCCAATATGTCTCGCAAGTCTGGCGCATTTCCCCGTGGCTTTGTACTTTTCGAGCGACGCCGGGGTGCGGCTTTAGTGGAGGGCCTAGAGGCCTCTCTGTCGCGGCCACGAGGTGGCCGGTCGGCTATGTCATGCGCTGGTAATGTAGGTTTGGGTGCTTCCTCCTCTAATTGGGGTAGCAGCCTGCGTTTTGGGTAGCTCTTGGAGGGGCGATCGAGTTTGTACTCTTCGGCTGCAAGGACTTCGGTCCATCTGTCAGCTAGCAAGTCTTGGTCAGCTCTAAGCTGCTGCTGCTTTTTCTTGAGGCTGCTTGCCGTGTCCATAAGCCTGCCTTTGAAACACTCTTGTTCGACGGGATCCTCGGGCACGACAAATTCGTCATCGTCGAGGCTAGCTTCATCTTCGGAGGGAGGCATATAATTATCGTCCTCAACCTCTCTTTCTGCCGCTCTATCATGAGGGCTGGCTTCTCCCTCCTCCTGTGCTGAATCCTGCTGGAGGGGGTTGTCTTCAGCACTGTCCGGGGTGTTATTATCTCCCGTGCCGGAATCACCGTTTTTGCTGTGGCGGGATTTACAGCAGCGCCGCTGACGCCGGCACTTGGGCTGTTTCTTGGAGGGGTCATCCTCCGCTGTTCCATTGCTACTCCCATCTTCTGGGGTGTCCACCATGTATATGTCGTATGATGAGGTGGCCTTCCAGTGCCCTGTAGGCGCTGGTTCTTGGTTGTCTCCTGCATCGTCGTCCATACCGTCGATGTCTTCAGAGTCGAAGTCGAGCATGTCGGTTAAATCATCGACAGTGGCGACAAAGTGGGTGCTGGGTGGGCGTTGAATTTCTTTGTCGTCCGCATCCCAACCTTCCTGACCATAGTCCGGCCAGGGCTCTCCTGATAAAGAGAGAGACTTTAGTGAATTCAGGATGTCGCCAAAGGGCGAGTGCTGAAAGATGTCCGCGGCAGTGAACTCCATAACCGGCGCCCAATCGGATTTGATTGGCAGGGGCGCGGGAGGTTCAGAGTCCGGAGAGGAGTCCGGCACCTCGGAGTCACGGGCTTTGTAAAGGACAGGGATGGTGTTCGGCTCAATCGTCATAGAGATCGTAGCCCCCGAGGTGGTGTCCAGCCACTCGTCCTCGATCAGCGAAGTCGGCTCCGAGCTAAGGGTCAGAGCGGACGCTGGTGCGGCCCCCAGGGCACTGTTTGGCGGCAGAGCTAGATCATACCCATCGAGACAGTGCGGCGCGCTTGGCTGTGGCTCAAATCAGTCGAAGATTAAGTCTCCGCGGATGTCAGCCGTGTAGTTCAAACTCCCAAATCTGAACTGATGGCCAGGGGCGTAGCTTTCGATCTGCTCTAGATGGCCAAGTGAATTGGCCCGCAGTGCAAAGCCGCCGAATACAAAGTTCTGTTCGGGGAGAAAAGTCTCACCTTGGACCGCGTCGTTGTTGATGATCGAAGGAGCCATCGGGCCTAAAGGTGATGACACAGAGGAACTCTCAATGAAAGCACCAATGTGGGTGTCAAAACCGGCGGATCTCGGGTAGGGGTTCCCGAACTGTGCGTCTAGGCGGATGGTAATAGGAGACAAGGGACACGATGTTTTTACCCAGGTTCGGGCCCTCTCGATGGAGGTAAAACCCTACTCCTGCTTGATTAATATTGATGATATGGGTAGTACAAGAGTAGATCTACCACGAGATCGAAGAGGCTAAACCCTAGAAGCTAGCCTATGGTATGATTGTTGTTCGTCCTACGGACTAAAACCCTCCGGTTTATATAGACACCGGAGAGGGCTAGGGTTACACAGAGTCGGTTACAATGGTAGGAGATCTACATATCCGTATCGCCAAGCTTGCCTTCCAGGCCAAGGAAAGTCCCATCCGGACACGGGATGAAGTCTTCAATCTTATCTTCACAGTCCAGGAGTCTGGCCAACGGTGATAGTTCGGCTATCCGAACGCCCCCTAATCCAGGACTCCCTCAGTCCTCGAAGAAGCAGAGCTACATATCACTCTCCACTGCAGAAGCTGAGTACATTTCTGCTGGATCTTGCTGTGCTCAATTACTATGGATGAAGCAAACACTCAAGGACTATGGCATCAATGTGAAGAATGTGCCACTCTACTGCGACAATGAGAGTGCTATCAAGATTGCTCACAACCCAGTTCAGCACTCGAAGACAAAGCACATCCAGATTCGTCATCATTTTCTTCGTGACCATGTGTTGAAGGGCGACATCTCCATCGACCACGCAAATACTGAAGACCAGCTAACCAATATCTTCACAAAGCCTTTGGATAAGAAGAGATTTAGCAAGTTACGGTGTGAGCTAAATATCCTAGAATCTTCAAATGTTCTTTGAAAAGGACACACATCCTAACACTTATGCTGACTTGATGACTTAGGTGTGCAACACACAAAGTAACGATTTTCTTCAATCAATGAAGACTAACCCTCTAAGTGTGAAGAAATTAATGAAGAAATTGATTCTCAGAACCCTACGACAATTGTACGCGGTGTCTGAAATCAGCTTTCTTATACGGTGGGTTACGCAACCAACCAAAGTTGAAAATCTTCAATTTGAGTTTTTCTTCTTTTTTGAAATTCCTCAGTTTTTCAAATTCTTCAACTTTGCATTGTCTTCACTTCTTTTGTTGTTGTTCTTCATTGACTATATATATACTTGAGTTTATGTCATCTACAACATTCACTTATTGCTAATTCTTCAAGTTGACTTTTCTGCTAAGTGAATGTGATCGGACCCTATCCCCTTCTATGCTAAACTCAACCCAGTCAGTTCACAAATTCTTCATGTGCGTTCTATTTGAAACTCCTTCAAATTCTTCATTGTGTCCTTATCAGCTGAAGAAATTGCGAATGAAAACATTAAAATATTCGTATCTGAATTTTCGGCTTTTGCCGCACAAATCATTACACCTCCCACGATATACTTATCTATTCACCCACGATCTCACATGATCGCCACCTCTCTGTACGTGGGTGACACATGTCGCGCGACTGAGAAGGGTCAGGGGCATGTTCGTCCAATTTCCTCGGGCGAGCGGTTTTTCACCTCAGCTATAAATACCCCTCCCCTCCTCACTTCGTTTTTACTCTGCTTGATCTCACTCCCTCGCTCGAGCTCTCAAAACCCAGCGCCACAGCTACTTCCATCATCGCCGGTGAGGAAGAGCTTCACTTCCTCGACCTCATCGCCATCGTACTCGCACCGGCCGTGGACATCTTCTCTCCGCCGCCGCCGTAGACGTCTTCCTCCGCCAAGTTAGGGCATGGAAGATCTGAGCCGACGAACTTCTCAATCTACAATTCCAGTTCGTCGTGTTCTTCGTCAAAGCGTTCCTTGAAGGAAAGTTGCATACTTCTTCAGAGAACTCTATTGTTCAAATTCCTCAGCTGAAGAAAATGGCAGATGGTCAAAGGCCTCAGAAAGGAGGAAAGAAATTGGAAGTCAACACAGCGTTTGAGACCCCTGATGACATTTATGCAGGGTACTGCACGCGTGATGAGGAAACCCACGGCAAAGAAACCAAGAATGAGCGCAAAGTGCGCATACAGAGGATTGAAAGAAGATGGGCATGAGAATGGAGGGAGTACAAATATGTCATTCCCAAATATATGAAGAAATTCGCTCTTCACCCTCCATGATCAAACCTCCTTTGGCACCTGGCCAAAGAGCTGATCCAAAAAGCCTTAAACATGGTAAGGATTATGCTGATGAATGGGCCAGGCGGCAAGCTAAGCTGGCCAAGCAGGCCAAAGAAGCAGTGAAGAAATTCAACGAAGATTCTGTTGCTGCCACTGCTGAGGCCACCACGAGCAAGAAGGCTATGCCTAAGAAGCCTGCTCCAAAACCAACTTCCTCGGCAATGCCCTCACGACCAAGTTCCTCAGCAATGCCCTCACGGCCAGTCTCTTCTGTTCCATCAAGGCAAATTCCTCAGGCTGCCCCAGTTCCTCAGGCTGCACAAATTCCTTGGGCTTCAAAACCCTCAGCTCCTCCCACAAAGTACTCAGCACTTGTGCATCTCACCACGTGCCAAAGGACCACTGGCATATCAATTGCCTCAAGAGCTTCAGCGAGTTCTCCAGCTCCTCATCTGTCTTCAAAGAGCCCAACTCTACTGAAGACTAAGTCCACTGCTGTACGAGGCACTAGACCTAGTCCTCACAAGAAACAAGTTACTTTTCAAGTGCCCTCAGATGATGATGAGGCTAATGATGATGAATTAGCTGATATCATCAAGGACAGACAGCAGCGGGTCGCTAGAGCCAAAGGGAGTGTCGTGCCCCTTCTACTGGATCCAAAGAAGATCCTGGACTTCATCGACCTCTGGCACAAAGATCCCAATGCTCCAATGCCAGAGATGGGCCTCACTCCTGGAGAAAGTCACATGGTGACAGCGTTCATAGCTGAAGAAAAGTGGAAATATGATCAAGCCAGAGTTGCAAAGAAAGCCTGGTACAAGAAGCAACGCTATCTAAAGGATAACATTCTGAGGTTATCGCCTGAACAACTCATTGCACTCCAATCTGAGATCAAGAAGCTCAGTGATGAATTTGATGCCTACAAGGCAGAATGGCTGGGAGCCAAAGTTAGATTCGTCAAGATGGCGAAGAAATTCACCCCCAATGTTGCTGATCCATCGCACATTGAGATTCCCTCGGCTAAAGCATCTGCCCAGCCAACTGAAGGTCATGCCAGCACCGCTGATGAAAATCATGCTGCTGATGAAACTGCTAGTACCAGGGCTGGAGAAATTCCAGCCACTAAGGAAACTGCCAGGGCAACCACTAGTGTTGCGCCTGAAGAACAAGTCAGGACAACTGAAGAATTTGAAGTTGTGCCTGAAGAAACTGCTCAAGACAGGCCAACTGCATCAATTGTGCCTGAAGAAATTGATCTGATTCCCTCTGCTCCGCCTACACCAACACCGAGCCAAATTCTTCCTTTTGCTCTGGAAGCGAAGAAGACAAAAGCTGCGGAGAGAGCCACTCTGAAGAAAAGGAAAGCATCTATTTCCTCAGAATCTTCTGCACCCAAGAAGGCGAAGATTTTGACAAGCTCTATTGAGAATCCTATTGATGTTGTTCCTCTCTCAAGCATGCCATCAAAGGAACTTGTTCCTTATGGTGAAGATTACGAGATTCCTGAAGAATCTGCTGAAGAAGATCCCTCTGCTGCTTCCACAGAGCAGATGGATGAAGAAATTGAAGTGGATGTTATCACTTCAACTCCCCAGGTATTATCGCCAACGCCTTAGTTCATAGTTGAAGAGGCCGGCGTTGAAGAAATGGAAGAGGATATGGATGTGGACATTGGAAGCACCACTCCTGTGATGAACGATGATTTTTGGGACAGTCAGCACCCCAACTCTCCTCTGTTCACACCACTCCAACAAATTCCTCGGTCCCCAGCACCAACTGAAGTTCTGATGGTCTCTAAAGAAATTCATGCCACCCCTTCCATTCATGAAGAGATTCCAGTCACTAGTGCTGATGACAAAGCTGATGAAGAAATGGAGGCCCATGCTGCTATTGAAGCAGAAGCTGCTATTCCTCAGCCTACAGCTCCGGAGATTGAGATTCCTGAGGTTATTCTTCAACTGACCGATACTCCTCAGCCAAAGCCAAAGAATCCCTTCTCCAAGACTCCAAAATTCAAGGTTGATGCTTTCTTCAATGAGCATGTGTTCTTCACTGACTATAATCCATATGACTCTGCTCGTTTGAGAAGGAAACGCTTCTAGACTGCCAGTTGATATGGAACAACTGCCTTGCTTCATACCAGTACTTGCTGCTATTCATGATGTTGGACTGCTTAACTTCTTCACAAACATCTGTGGTTGGAATGAAGAACTTGTTCTTCAATTCTATGCGACACTGCACATCACTGGCAATGCTGAAGATGTGAACTCATGGGTGTTGGACTGGATGACAGAAAATACTCACTATAAGGCACCGACAACTGAAGTGCTTCATGCCATGCCTGTCAGTCCTCCCTCAGAAGGTGTGCATCTCATCTACTCTGAAACTGAGCTGTCTGATCACTTCATGCAAGTTCTAATGAAGCCATTGAAGCCTGTTCAAGCCTCACGGACAAAGTTCCTTCTGAAGGAATGGCAATATGTGTGTCACTCACAATATGCGACCCTATCCTAAAGGAACTCGAAGGTCCCACCAAGGATAGAAGCGCACATTGGAGATGCTTTTGCAAGGTGGATATCATTACATCGTACCATTACATAATAGTTGGGGATACATACAACAGGCAAACAATGCCACATGAATACAACATCACAATACATAAGAGCAACATCCGACTACGGATGAACACAAACAAAAACTCAAATGACATCCACCCTACTAGCCCAGGCTGCCGACCTGGAACCTATCCCTTGATCGAAGAAGAAGCAGAAGAAGAACTCCAAAACAAGCAAGCATTGCTCTCGCGTCATGATCATCGCATAACCTGTACCTGCAACTGTTGTTGTAGTAATCTATGAGCCACGAGGACTCAGCAATCCCATTACCATGGGTATCAAGACTAGCAAAGCTAAATGGGTATGGAAAGGATAAGTGGTGAGGTTGCAGCAGCGACTAAGCATTATGGTGGCCAACATACGCAAATAAGAGCGAGAAGAGAAGCAAACGAAATGGTCGAGAAGCTAGAAGTGACCAAGAAGTGATCCTGAACTCCTACTTACGTCAAAATAACCCAAAACCGTGTTCACTTCCCAGACTCCGCCGAAAAGAGACCATCACGGCTACACATGCGGTTGATGCATTTTAATTAAGTCAAGTGTCAACTTCTCTACAAGCGGATATTAACATCCCATCTGCCACATAACCGCGGGCACGGCTCTCGAAAGTTTATACCCTGCAGGGGTGTCCCAACTTAGCCCATCACAAGCTCTCACGGTCAAGAAGGATATTCCTTCTCCCAGGAAGACCCGATCAGTCTCGGAATCCCGGTAACAAGACATTTCGACAATGGTAAAACAAGACCAGCAAAGCCGCCTGATGTGCCGACAAATCTCGATAGGAGTTGCACGTATCTCGTTCTCAGGGCACACCGGATGGACAAGCGACGAGTAAAACCAACCCTCAAGTTTCCTCGAGGTGGCCCCGCAGGCTGCCCAGTTCGGACCAACGCTCGAAGGAGCACTGGCCCGGGGGGGTTAAATAAAGATGACTCTCAGGCTCCAGAAACCCAAGGGAAAAAGGCTTAGGTAGGCAAATGGTAATACCAAGGTTGGGCCTTGCTGGAGGAGTTTTATTCAAAGTGAACTGTCAAGGGGGTCCCATAAATCACCCAACCGCGTAAGGAACACAAAATCAAGGAACATAACACCGGTATGATGGAAACTAGGGCGGCAAGAGTGGAACAAAACACCAGGCATAAGGCCGAGCCTTCCACCCTTTACCAAGTATATAGGTGCATTAAATTAAATAAGAGATATTGTGATATCCCAACATAATCCCGTCCATCATGGAGTAATCTTCAACTTCACCTGCAACTAACAATGCTATAAGAGGGGCTGAGAAAAGCGGTAACATAGCCAAATAACGGTTTTCTAGGAAGGGTGAAAAGGTTAGAGGCTGACATGGCAATTTGGGAGGCTTGAAGAACAAGTGATAGGTAGCGCAGCATAGCGATAGAAGGAAGCAACTAGCATAGCAATGATAGTAATGAGATCCAAGGTGACGGTCATCTTGCCTGAAATCCTGCAAGGAAGAAGAACGAGTCCATGAAGAAGACGAATGGATGAAGACGAGCCAAGTGTAGACGAACGAATCCTCACGATCGCAACAAAACAGGAACTAACGAGAAGGAGCACAACCGGAAAGAAACAAACAACACGGTAAACACACAACACATAGACATGGCATGATGCTCAACCAAGTATTATGCATGACAAAGTCTATATGATGCTACTCATGGCAAGAGATGAAGCATACAAGAATAACACATCAAGGCAAGTTTAAATGAGGCCGGAAACAACATATAACTAATCCGGTAAGTCCTCATATGCAAATTTAGTATTTGGTCCAGATTTGAACAATCATTAAGTTGAAGTTGCTAAACAGCAAGTTAAGATGCACCAAGATAATCTACACGAAATTCTAGTCAAATTACATATAAAGTTCATTTAGTTCGGAGCTACGGCCTAGAAGATATAAGCAAAACAAGTAAAACATGGTATTGATGCAAAAATGCATTCAAACATAAAGCAAACACTCTCAAAACAAGGATTCAACATGACAAGATGAAACTACATGCAAATCTAAGCAAGTTTCATATAAAGCACACTCAAAACGGAGAAACGGTTCAACACATACACATGAAACAAGTTTAAAGGACAAGATGTCCAAAATAGCAACTAGGCATCTAGCAAGCATCAAAATAGTATGCTACAGCACCTCAACATGAAAACAAAAGGCATGGACATGATGTGCAGGTAAATCACGACAAAACATGAACACTTAGCTATCTCCATAAACCACTAGAACATAGTCAAAAGGACATGGCAAGATTGCAAATAATAACAGTTTCACACAGCAGAAATCACTGGACATGGCAGAAATAACATCAGGTTACAATGTTTAGAGCTATCAAACAACATGTTACAGGAACTTATCGTGTCAAACAAAGGCATGGCATGCTAATACTAAAGACAAATAACAAAACTCCCTTACTGAACTTATTCCAAAGATCAACAGAAAACATGGTAGCATCCATACAAACATGGCAAGTAATATGACAGATACAGACATGGCAGGAACAATGATACGTAGGCATCTTGGTGAGCTTGTACAACTCACCATAGAGAAACACATGGCATGACAAGGTGACCAACAGTAAGAAGACACATTTATGGAGCTAAACATGGCAATAGCATGGTCATAGGGTGCATGGATCACTAGCAAAACACATGTCAAAACTGAACTTAATGTTAACAGGCTGACAACAACATTACTTAGCAATTTGAGAGAAAGCTTAAAACAAGCTACAGCAGACTATAAATGCAAACAAGGGCATGGATGGATAGAGCATGATATGTATAACAAAACATCCTTAGTGAACATCTCTAGATTATGCACACGATGACTTGTAGCGGCAGGTTTACATAGCATCATGATATAACAGATTCAGCCTAGCAAAACAGTAACAGCAAGTACCCTACTTCACGAGCTTGATGCACTCACTACAAGACTCATAAAAATACATGGATTGCACCACTGTAAAGATGGCATGAATATGCTCCTAAAACATGTAGACATCATGCTCAAAGGATGCACACAAAATGCAACTAAAAAGACAAAACAGCAAGTTCTGTTAACAGGCAGCAGTTAACATCATATAGCACTTGCAACGATGATTAGGGCATCAAGGTGAGCTCAAACAAGCATGGCACAATGGAATGAAATGAAGAGCATCTCACATGAACATTTTGATATATTATGCATGCAAAATGGAGCTATGAGCAGGAACTTAAAGCAGGTCAAAGTTTCTAACATAATGCATGAAAACAGGGACTTGGTCAAAATGCGGATGGGCGCAGGACAGCTAAAACTCGCACGAGCGGAATTTAGTTGGGTGGCTCACCACACGGTCTCGGCCCAGGTTGCAGGGGAGGTAGCAGGTTGGCGAGGAGGTTGGCCTTGCGAGGCCGTGGCCCACGCGGGCACTGGAGGCCAGGCCACCGGAGCTGGGCGGGCGGGGTGTAGGCCACGGGGCCCACACGGCGTCGTCGTCATCCCCTTGATCCCGCCTGGATCGAGGGGGGCATGGGAGGCGGCGGCCGATGGGGCTCCGGCGAGCGGGCAGGCGCGAAGGGGCGCCGGGAACCGGCGGATCCGGGAGGCGCAGTGCCGGATCCGGCCACGGGAGGAGGTCGGAGGGGCTCCGGCACAGACGACTCGCAGCGGCGGCGAGCTCCATGGAGACCATGGTGGCGCTGAAGCAGAGGGAGAGGGAGGTTAGAGGAGGAAGGAGAGGAGAGGAAGGGAGAGCGGGGCGGGGCTGTGCTGGCCTGCTGGCTCCGGCGGGGTTGCTGGGGTCGCCGGCGGGAGGCGCGAGGCAATGGTCCCGATCCAGCTCGGGATCGAGCGGGAGGAGGGAGCCAGGGGCACGCGGGGCATTCAAGCGGCGGAAGGGCTCGGGCGGGCTTCCCAAGGCCCGGTCTGGGTCCTGGCGGGCCCACGGCAGCGGAGGGGCTGGTTGGGACGTGTGGGTGCGCGGGAGTGCTGGAGGGCTGTGGGAGTGGCAGCGCTGGCGAATGGGAACGCGCCAAGTGGCAAGACGGTGGCTGGGGCGAGCCGGATCTGGAGGTGAAGGCAGTGACACGGCCCTCGAGGTGGGAGGAGGCGCTGAAAACGAGGAGGGCGGGGTAGGCTGCCGAAAATGGAAGGGGAAGGCGTATATAAAGGGTAGGGTCAGGGTTTGAGGGTTTTGGAGGGGTTTTCGGGCATCGGATCTCGATCCGACGGTCCGCGGCGGAGGGGGTTTTAGGTGAGGCCTAGGAGGGCTGTGTAGAGGGGTTGGGCTGAGAGGAGAGAGGAGAAGGCAGCCCGACACAGGTTTCCGGAGACCGAAAACGCCCGACGAATATACCGACTATATTTCGGTTATAAGTTTAACGGTTGGGCTATCAAATGAGCTCTGAATGCGACGAAATTTGACAGGCGGCCTACCTACCCTATAATATGTCCGCACGCCGACTTTAACCCCATTCCGAGAACATTTTTATGCCACTTACGAAACGAGGTCGGAGAGGGGCAACGGGCGCGTGCGAGTGTGGATGTGCTCAGAACGGACAACGGAGAGAACTTGGGGAACCCGAACGGATGCAAGTTTTAAAAAACATGCAGATGAAATGCAGATGATGACATGGAAAAATGCAACACGCAAGCAAATGACATGGCAATGACGGTGAATAATTAGAGACACCTGGCGCATCAAATCCGGGGCGTTACAATGTGCCAAGAACAGTATATCGCATTCTGACCAAGACTTTGAGTCCTATCAAAGGCCACGACTCCAATGATGAAGAAGTTGTTGGCATCATCAAGAATCTGCTTTTCAATATCATGCATGGTATTCCAATGAACTACCATGACTTCCTTCATGAGGACTTTGGCAAATGTTGTGATGTCTCCCTTTGAGTTGAAGCCTTATGTTCCTTGGATTATGAGATTCCTCAGATCAAGGTCTTCACTCAACTACAAAGCTGACACACTCAACCATGGCAGTTACTTGCCCCCTATTGAAAAGGGCAAGGCCACTTCAATCATCGATGAGGGCAATCGACCATTGGATGGACAGTTCCGCAAAGCTGCTTCATATTCCACCAATGATGACTCTGCTACTCATGACTCTGTCGCCAATGCCTCAAAGCAAAGTCCTCAGGCCACAGCTCCAAGGGTGATGACTGATCATGAGCTTCTCCTCAGTCTTCATCAGAAGGTGGATCGCAATCATAAATGGGTCAAACGTCAGTTTGGTTCAATTCTTCACAACATGACTGCCACATATAGTTCAGTGAAGAAGAACCACTACTACCTTAATGAAGTTTTTGATCGCACATGGGCTGTCCTGACTCATCTCTACGGTGATGAAGATCTCAAGCAGATGGGCTTCAAGCAGGACTTCGGCTGGTCTAAGCCTCCTCCGAAAAAATTCAAGAAGGTCGAAGTTCCTCCTTTGGTGCCCAACTCATATTCCTCATCCCGTGAGACTGATGAAAATGACGATTTGGACGACACTGCGGCAGGCCCTACTCCAACAAGCAACCCCAACAATGATGACACTCCTCCATCGACTTCGTGATGAAATTCTACAGGGGCGTTACTCCTCACTTTTCGTTCCTTTTTTGTCATTTGATGACAAAGGGGGGGGGGGAATTTGAGTTAGTCTTCAGGCAGGTCTATATATATGAGCATTTATTTTTTTGTTAAGTTGCAACTCTCGCTCTTCTGAAGTATTTGTTGAATGAGTTGGAAACTTAAGTCCGATGGTGACCTGATACTTTTGCTATGGTTTTCTGCATGCTACTTCCTCGTATATGCTATGCACACATGTTGAATTACCTTCGATACATCAAAACACATAACTCATAATATAAATCATTACCGAACTTTAAGCGTGCGGACCCTACGGGTTCGAGAACTATGTAGACATGACCGAGACACGTCTCCAGTCAATAACCAATAGCAGAACCTGGATGCTCATATTGGCTCCCACATATTCTACGAAGATCTTTATCGGTCAAACCGCATAACAACATATGTTGTTCCTTTTTTCATCGGTATGTTACTTGCCCGAGATTCGATCGTCGATATCTCAATACCTAGTTCAATCTCGTTACTGGTAAGTCTCTTTACTCGTTCCTTAATGCATCATCCCGCAACTAACTCATTAGTCACATTGCTTGCAAGGCTTATACTGATGTACATTACCGAGAGGGCCCAGAGATACCTCTCCGACAATCGGAGTGACAAATCCTAATCTTGATCTATGCCAACTCAACAAGTACCATCAAAGACACCTGTAGAGCACCTTTATAATCACCCAATTACGTTGTGACATTTGGTAGCACACAAAGTGTACCTCCGGTATTCGGGAGTTGCATAATCTCAGTCATACGAACATGTATAAGTCATGAAGAAAGCAATAGCAACATGCTAAACGATCAAGTGCTAAGCTAACATAATGGGTCAAGTCAATCACATGATTCTACAATGATGTGATCTCGTTAATCAAATGACAACTCATGTCTATGGTTAGGAAACACAACCATCTTTGATTCAACAAGCTAGTCAAGTAGAGGCATACTGGTGACATTATGTTTGTCTATGTATTCACACATGTACTAAGTTTCCGGTTAATACAATTCTAGCATGAATAATAAACATTTATCATGATATAAGGAAATATAAATAACAACTTTATTATTGCCTCTAGGGCATATTTCCTTCAATCTCCCACTTGCACTAGAGTCAATAATCTAGTTCACATCACCATGTGATTTAACACCAATATTCACATCTGTATGTGATTAACACCCATAGTTCACATCGTCATGTGATCAACACCCGAAGGGTTTACTAGAGTCAATAATCTAGTTTACATCGCTATGTGATTAACACCCAAAGAGTACTAAGGTGTGATCATGTTTTGCTTGTGAGAGAAGCTTAGTCAACGGGTCTGTCACATTCAGAGACGTATGTATTTTGCAAATATTTTATGTCTACATGCTCTGTGCGGAGCTACTCTAGCTAATTGCTCCCACTTTCAATATGTATCCAGATTGAAACTTAGAGTCATCTGGATCGGTGTAAAAGTTTGCATCGACGTAACTCTTTACGACGAACTCTTTATCACCCCCATCACCGAGAAACATTTCCTTAGTCCTTACTAAGGATAATTTTGACCGTTGTCCAGCGATCTACTCCTAGATCACTATTGTACTCCCTTGCCAAACTCAGTGTAGGGTATACAATAGATCTGGTACACAACATGGCATACTTTATAGAACCTATGGCTGAGGCATAGGGAATGATTTCCATTCTTTTTCTATTTTCTGCCATGGTCGGGTTTTGATTCTTACTGAACTTCACACCTTGCAACACAGGCAAGAACTCCTTCTTTGACTGTTTCATTCTGAACTACTTCAAAATCATATCAAGGTATGTACTCATTGAAAAATCTTATCAAGTGTCTTGATCTATCTTTATAGATCTTGATGCTCAATGTGTAAGCAGCTTCACCGAGGTCTTTCTTTAAAAAAAATCTTATTCAAGTATCCTTTTATGCTATCTAGAATTCTATATCATTTCCAATCAACAATATGTCATCTACATATAGTTTTAGAAATGCTACAGAGCTCCCACTCACTTTCTTGTAAATATAGGCTTCTCCAAAAGTCTGTATAAAACCATATGCTTTGATCAACTCATCAAAGTGTATATTCCAATTCCGAGATGCTTGCACCAGTCCATAGATGGATCGCTGGAGCTTGCACATTTTGTTAGCACCTTTAGGATTGACAAAACCTTCTGGTTGCATCATATACAACTCTTCTTTAATAAATCCATTAAGGAATGCAGTTTTGACATCCATTTGCCAGATTTCATAAAATGTGGAAATTGCTAACATGATTCGGACAGACTTAAGCATCGATACGAGGGAGAAAATCTCATCGTATTCAACACCTTGAACTTGTGAAAAACGTTTTGCGACAAGTCGAGCTTTTTAGATAGTAACATTACTATCAGCGTCTGTCTTCCTCTTGAAGATCCATTTATTTTCTATGGCTTGCCGATCATCGGGCAAGTCCACCAAAGTCCACACTTTGTTCCCATCATGGATCCCATCTCAGATTTTCATGGCCTTCAAGCCATTTCGCAGAATCTGGGCTCATCATCTCTTCCTCATAGTTCGTAGGTTCATCATGGTCTAGTAACATGACTTCCGGAATAGGATTACCGTACCACTCTGGTGCAAACTGTACTTTGGAAGACCTACGAGGTTCTGTAGTAACTTAATCTGAAGTTTCATGATCATCATCATTAGCTTCCTCACTAATCGGTGTAGGAATCACTGGAACTGATTCCTATGATGAACTACTTTCCAATTCGGGAGAAGGTACAATTACCTTATCAAGCTCTACTTTGATCCCACTCACTTCTTTCGAGAGAAACTCCTTCTCTAGAAAGGATCCATCTTAGCAAGGAATATCTTGTCTTCGGATCTGTGATAGAAGGTGTACCTAACAGTTTCCTTTGGGTATTCTATGAAGACGCACTTCTCCGATTTGGTTTCGAGCTTATCATGTTGAAACTTTTCCACATAAGCATTCCAGCCCCAAACTTTAAGAAACGACAACTTTGGTTTCTTGCCAAACCACAGTTCATAAGGCGTCATCTCAACGGATTTTGATGGTGCCCTATTTAAAGTGAATGTAGCTGTCTCTAATGCATAACCCCAAAATGATAGTGGTAAATCGGTAAGATACATCATAGATCGCACCATATCCAATAAAGTGCGGTTACGACGTTCGGACACACCATAACGCTATGGCGTTCCAGGTGGCGTGAGGTGTGAAACTATTCCACATTGTTTTATGTGAAGGCCAAACTCATAACTCAAATATTCTCCTCCACGGTCAGATCGTAGAAACTTTATTTTCTTGTTACGATGATTCTCCACTTCACTCTGAAATTCTTTGAATTTTTCAAATGTTTCAGACTTGTGTTTTATTAAGCAGACATACTCATATCTGCTCAAATCATATGTGAAGGTCAGAAAATAACGATACCCGCCACGAGCATCAACACTCATTGGACCGCATACATCGGCATGTATTATTTCCAACAAGTCAGTAGCTCGTTCCATTGTTCCGGAGAGCGGAGTTTTAGTCATCTTGCCCAGAAGGCACGGTTCACAAGCAATAAATGATTCATAACCAAGTGATTCCAAAAATCAATCTTTATGGAGTTTCTTCATGCGCTTTACACCGATATGACCCAAACGGTAGTGCCACAAATAAGTTGCACTATCTTTATTAACTTTGCATCTTTTGGCATCAATATCATGGATATGTGTATCACTACGATCGAGATCCAACAAACTATTTTCATTGGGTGTATGACCATCGAAGGATTTATTCATGTAAACAGAACAACAATTATTCTCCGACTTTAAATGAATAACCGTATTGCAATAAACATGATCAAATCATATTCATGCTCAACGCAAACGCCAAATAACATTTATTTAGGTTTAACACTAATCCCGAAAGTATAGGGAGTGTGCGATGATGATTATATCAATCTTGGAACCACTTCCAACACACATCATCACTTCACCCTCAACTAGTCTCTGTTTATTCTGTAACTCCTGATTCGAGTTACTATTTTTTTAGCAACCAAACAATTATCAAATACCCAAGGGCTACTATAAACACTAGTAAGTTACACATTAATAACCTGTATATCAAATATACCCTTGTTCACTTTGCCGTCCTTCTTATCCACCAAATATTCAGGGCATTTCCGCTTCCAGTGACCATTTCCTTTGCAGTGGAAGCAGTCAGTTTCAGGCTTTGGTCCAGCTTTGGGCTTCTTCACGGGAGTTGATGAGGGTACAGACCTGGGGTAGGGTCATAGGCCTGACCTATAGGTCCTACCCAAGGTCACTACCCAAGAAGGCAAGAAGGTTAGGAGACTCCGTGAGACCCCCGGTAAAAGGTGTCGAGTGCAATCCACTCGACATCATGTCACTCAGGAGTCTCCCTACCTACTGTCACTCGACTAACAAGAGAATCACTCGACCTCCCGAAGACCAGGAGTCGCTCAGCGTACAACGGACACGCATTCACTCTGTAGTCTTTAAAGCCATTAAAAGCACTTAAGGCCGGTGTTACCAGTAACGCCAGCACTTTATGTACATTTACTACCTTGTAATGGAGGGCGGGAGAGGTCCTGGCGAACTCTATATAAGCCACCCTCCTCATCTGGCACAAGGGTTTGCACCCCTTGTAATATTACACGCATAATCCAATCGACCGCCTCCGGGGCACCGAGACATAGGGTTGTTACTTCCTCCGAGAAGGGCCTGAACTCGTAAACCTCGCGTGTACACCTTCGCCATAGCTGAGATCTTGCCTCTCCATACCTACCCCTCTTTCTACTGTCAGACTTAGAACCACGACAGTTGGCGCCCACCGTGGGGCAGGTGTCTTAGCAACTTATTGGTGAAGTTGCAAGTTTTTCCGGTCATCATCATGGTTTCCGGCGGCGAGTTGGTTGAGGGCCGCGAGATCCGTCTTGGTGCACTCGTTTTCATCGCCGGCGACTCGGTATGGCTTCAGGAAGCTCTGCTTGACGTTGAGGCACTCCCCGTCCAAGGGGCGACGCACTTTCGCGCGTGCGTTTGTAGCGTCCTTCTTCGGCAGCCGTCGACCCAGTATTAGTCGACTCTGATGGCGTCTTCCCTCCCTGTTGTTCGCCGCCGAAAGTAATCCGATCGGTCGCGGCTTCAGCGGTGGGTGAAGCATGTGGTGGCTCGGCGTTCAGCCACCAATCAAGTCGCTGCAATCGAGCCTGACGAAACTCTCCACGGCCTGTTCGATCTGTCGACTGGCTCTGCGGAGACTGCATCCAAGTGCGATAGCAGCGATCCTGCGGCTGAAGTCCTGATGTTCGATGGTCCGCGTGGCCCACCTAGTTTTCGCCGCGAGGACAGCGAAGATGCTGGCGGCGATCCGTCACGGGTCCACGAGGAGTATCATCCCGAACCTCTCTCTTCACAGCAGAGGGAGGAACTTCGTCGTTGCAACATGGACGCACTCCACACGCCCATTGTTGGAGAAACTCCCGAGGCTCGGTCCTTGGAGGAGGCACGCTTGGCTAATTTGGCTGAGCGCACTCGACTGGAGAACTTGCAGCGTGCTCTCGACGAGCGAGCTCCGGAGCGAGTCCCCGAGTCCAGTCGACGGCAGCTTTTTCCGCCTCCACCTAAGGTATACCGTACTTCGATTCAGAACCTCACAGTTGCGGCCCAAATTGCAGAGTCGATTCAACCTTCCAAGTCAGAGGCTGGCCGAGGGTTACAACAGATCTAGGCCTTGCTCCGAGTAGCAGGAGAGCAGAATTCTGTAGTGTCTCAATCACAGAATAGGATACACAGCAGATCCGTGGTAGCGGATACAGTTCAGTCAGCCCATAGCCCAAGATCGCCTCTGCAGCGAGAAGGCCGTGGGCTGTACGATCGTTAGTTCGACCGCGACAATCATCGTCGAGTGCCAATGCCTCCTCCGAGGAGTGCATCGTACGTGCCTCGGCAGAATGGTGACATACGCCATCACAGGGACGAGCGCAGAGCTCCAATCGACCCAAGAGAGCCGGGCTTTGATGCGAGATCCATTCTCGTCCAAGGCCTGGTCGACCGGAATAGAGCACATAGATAAGACCTTGGCAGAGATTGTCCGGGTGGCAGCAGGTTACATGTTTCAGGCCCAGAGTGTTTTGGTAGAGCCATCAGGGCAGCAGTGATTCCTTCCAACTTCAGATTGGCAACAGGAGTCAGTAAGTTCACCGGAGAATCCAAGCCAGAAACTTGGCTTGAAGATTACCGAGTAGCTGTGCAAATTGGAGGTGGAAACAACGAGATAGCAATGAAACATCTCCCTCTTATGTTGGAAGGGTCGGCCCGAGCGTGGTTGACTCAGTTGGCTCCAGACAGTATACACAGTTGGGAAGAGCTATCTCGGGTGTTTGTAAGAACCTTTGAGGGCACGTGCGAGCGACCACCAGGGTTGCCCGAGTTGCAGTATTGTGTGCAGAAGCCGAATGAGACTTTGAGGGGATTCATTCAGAGGTGGACCACTTTGCATCACACCGTTGAGAATGTATCTGAGCATCAGGCAGTGTGTGCTTTCAAGGAAGGCGTCAAGTATCGAGAGTTAGTTCTGAAATTTGGTCGGACTGGGGATATGACTCTGACCCAGATGATGGAGATAGCTACCCGGTACGCTAACGGATAAGAAGAGGATCGACTCCGTAGTGGGAAGAATAAACCAGTCGGCCAAGAGGCCAGTGGGGGTGGTTCCAGTCGGAAACAGAAGCGTAAAGTCGAGTCAGCGGCACCCGGTGAGATTGCGGCAGTGGCTCAAGGAAAGTTTAAGGGAAAACCTAAGGGGCCTTGGCCCCCTAAGATGGTAAAGGATCAAGCAGGAAATGATGTTCTGGATTTGCCGTCTCACATCCACACGAATAAATATGAAGAAGGTAATCTGATTTACCCAAAACATACCTCTCGACAATGTCGACTCCTTATCCAACAGTTCCGAGAGAAACAGCCCAATGAGAAGGAGAAAGAGTCAGACAGAGATGAGGAGGAAGAGGAAGATGACGGTTACCCCAAGGTCAATTCCACTCTCATGATTTTTGCTGATGTTGAGATCAAGAGTCGGTTGAAGGTTATCAACAGAGAGGTGAATATGGTTGCTCCAGCGACGACGACCATGTACCTGAAATGGTCCCAGACAGCCATCACATTCGACCAGTCAGACCATCCTGCTTGCGTAGTCACCCCCGGGAGGCAAGCGCTGGTGGTCGACCCAGTGGTCGGTGGCACTCGACTGACAAAAGTGCTGATGGATGGTGGTAGCGGTCTGAATATCCTGTATGCTGAAACCTTGAAGGTGATGGGCATCCTGATGTCCAAGCTTAGCGAGAGCAATATGAGCTTTCACAGCGTTATCCCCGGAAAGAAACCCGAATCACTCGGCCAGATCACTCTCGACGTGGTTTTCGGTGATTCCAAGCATTATCGTAAAGAAAAGTTGACATTTGAAGTCATGGATTTCCAGAGTGCTTCTCATGCCATCCTGGGAAGGCCGGCATACGCACGTTTCATGGCTCGACCGTGTTACATGTACCTCAAGCTGAAGATGCCTGGCCCCAAAGGTGTGATCACAGTCACGGGCAATCGGCAGAAATCAGAATAATGTTTCCAGAAAGGTTCCAAAATCGCCGATGCACAGATGGTGGCAGTTGATTTCCAAGAGTATCAGAAGTGTGCAGATCCGAGCGATTTGCTCCGAGCCAAGAAGCCTGCTACAGACTCTGTGTTTTAGTCGACCGGCAAAACGAAGCCGATTCATATTCAATCGACTGATCCCAATGCTGCGGCGACTCACATATCAACAACACTCGACAGCAAATAGGAAGAAGCGCTCATCCAGTTCCTCCATGAGAACTGGGACATCTTCGCATGGAAACCCTCTGACATGCCAGGTGTACCCATAGAACCTGCTGAGCACCGTTTGTGTGTCGACCCCAAGGCAAAACCCGTCAAAGAGCACCTTCGGCGGTCCACCGTGCAGAAGAGAAAAGCAATCGGCGAAGAAGTGGCTCGGCTGTTGGCAGCAAAGTTCATCCATGAAATCTACCACTCCGAGTGGCTTGCCAATGTCGTCATGGTCCCCAAGAAGGACGACTCACTTTGTATGTGCATTGATTTCAAGCACACCAATCAGGCCTGCCCAAAAGATCACTTCCTTCTCCCCCGTATCGATCAGATTGTTGACTCGACTGCGGGATGTGAGCGTTTGTCTTTTCTAGATGCATATTCCGGGTATCATCAGATCCGACTGTATGGCCCCGATGAAATAAAAACAGCCTTCATCACCCCATTCGAGTGCTTTTGTTATGTCACCATGCCATTCGGCCTTTAAAATGCCGGAGCCACATTCATGAGAATGATCCAGAAGTGCCTGCTCACCCAAATCAGTCAGAATGTGGAGGCGTACATGGATGACATCGTGGTCAAGTCTCGCAAAGGTTCTAACCTATTGACTGACAATCGGAGTAATGGGCCACGGGTAGGCTAACCCGAGCCCCTGAACCTTTCAAGACATCGGGGCAGGTTGCGCCCCTCAAGCCGAGTCCCAGGGACGACTCCAAGATAAGCCGAGCCCCAGGGGCGACTCCAAGATAAGCCGACTCTTAGCTGACGACTTCCAGAGAAGCCGGCTGAGGGGAGTCGGCTCGCGACTCCAACCATCTCCTGCCTTCGCCACGATGGACGGGGCGGGGTACGGTCACAGCGTGGCCGTCTCTACCCTGCTTACGAGGGGCTGGCATGGCTACAGTGCACTGTATCGCTGGAGATCTCCATCGTGGCGCGGCACTGTTGCCATGCCTGCCCTGACCTCAGCCTTAGTGGGCGGCGCACTGTGCCCACGACACCTATCTGTACGACGCAGAGACGGCAGGACCCACCCGTCAGCGGGGGCACAGAAGACGGCGAGAATGCCCCGAAGACGGACCCGTGGGAGTCGGACCCCTGGAGTCGGCCGGCCCCTCCCACGGGCCCCGCACACCATTAACCAGACAAGACGGGGAATGGCGACTGTTGCCATGACCCCATGACCAAGCCTGCATCATCAGAAGCACGGCTACAGTACCGGACCTGTCGGCGGGGCCGACCAGTCGGCGGGCCCTAGCAGTCGGCGGAGAAGACGACAGCCTGAGAGACAGACAGCTGGGACCCGCACCCAGCCGGATTACCATTGTACCCCTGGGGGGTAGGCCTATATAAACCCCCCAGGGCACCCATGCAAAGGGTTGGAATCCATTAGCACTAGACCAGATCACATAGGAAGGAGAGAACTAGCCTTGCCTTCTCCTACCTCCAGGATACAGCTCAAGGAGCAACCTTGTACTCACTTTGCCATAGTGATCATGCGGAGACCCCGCAGAGCAGTAGTAGGGGTGTTATCTCCTCGGAGAGCCCCGAAGCTGGGTAAGATCCGCCGGCGTGCATGTCTTCGCCTCATTCCGTTTCCGGGCACTGGCGACGTTCTACTCACCCCCACCATGATAAGCCATCCTTTGGCATATGTCGCACCCAACCCCCGACATTTGGCGCCCACCGTGGGGCAAGGTGCACCGTCGTCCGGAGTCCTGCTCTGGACAGGAACCCTTTTCCTCCCCAGCGAGCGTAGCCAGCCCGGCACGCCCGATGGCTCTTGCCTCGACGCGCTGCAAGGCATCAATCATGCCTGCGCGGCGAGCTGCATTGTCGATCTTCTTGGCGAGGTTTGCATCTCCGATGAGCCTGCATCCGACGCAGGCACGGGCGGCCCCGAGAGCCTCCTCGCGGGCCTCCTCGACCAACTCCACGTCACCGGCGAGCCTGCCGTGGACTTGGAGTCCGTAGGCTCCACCGACCCAATGTTGGTCGACTCCGATGCTGTGTCGCTCGACGCATTCCCCACCAATGTGGTGGTCTATGACGAGCCGCTCCCTCACGAGGAGAGCGGCGGAAGCGCCGTCACGGAGGTGCTCGTCATCAGTCATGGCGAGAATTCCGGTGTAGGAGCTCATGATCCACTCGACGCAGATCTACGAGACCTGACCGCGCCTATCCCGGAAGACGTCGACGCCGAAACCCTGGAGACGCGCCGCCTACTGATCATCGGAGGTGCGAAGAAGCTGGCAAGCATGAGACACTTGTCAGAAGCCTACCAGCGTGAGATGGATCGCGCTGTGGGCGGCTCGCCGGCCCCGACTGGGCCTAGCCGCCAAGGCGCGGTCCGGCAACGCGGCGTGGCCATCGCCAACCTGTTTGGGGCCGATCGCCCCGTGTACGCTACGCCTGCGGAGAACATCCGTGCCGCCCAAGCGGCGGCGGACGAGCTAGACAACTTCGAAGGTGAAGAGCGCCGCCTGATGATGGAGCGGGTCCAGCGGCTCCTCAAAGCGGCTGCCGCGCAGAATGAAGTCGGTTGCCGCACAGAGGCCCCGCAGCAACCAAACAACGACTTGCCTCTCCGCCGAGATCAAGGCGCGACGTCTCGGATGCCGACTAGCGGTTTCCGCGGAAGAAAAGACAAGGATCCGGCTGTCAGCCACAGTCGGACTCGCATCACCATCGAACGCGACCAAGACGGCCGCCCAAGAGCAGTGGAACGGCAGGGCGACTATCTGCCTCCTCCACCACAAAGAGAAAGGCGAGTCTCCCCGCCACCTTTTGAGCATCCGACTCTCGGTGACCACCTTGGCCGCCGAGAGGGAGTCGGAGAGAACGACGCCCGCCACCGGATCGACCGACTCCACCGATCCCTGGCGCTGGAAGAAGAAGACGAGTTGGGTCCTCCCTGTTTCGGACCCCGCATCCAAGCTGAGCCCTTTCCCAAAGGGTTCACGCTCCCCCGAGACACACCCAAGTACACCGGCTCCGTGAAGCCGGAAGATTGGCTAGTTGACTACTCCACAGCCGTCAACATAGCGAACGGCAATAAGCGTGTTGCCGTGAAGTATGTTCCACTCATGCTCCAGGGCACGGCCCAGACATGGTTGAACAGTCTGAAGCCCCGCAGCATCAACAGCTTGGTCGACTTCACCGAGGCCTTCATCCACAACTTCACAAGCACGTACAAGCGACCTCCCAAGCCGCGCAAGCTTTCCTTGTGTGTACAAGGCCCCGACGAGTCAACTCGCGACTACCTCACGCGCTAGGCCGAGCTTCGGAACTCCTACGAGGGCGTGCACGAGGTGCAGGCTATCGAGTACTTCACTGCCGGGTGCAGAGAAGCCACCCTCCTCAAGCACAGGCTCCTCTGCGATGAGCCGGAAACCCTCGACGAGCTGCTGATCATAGCAGACAAATATTCCACGGCCGACTCCTCCATGAAGACGGAGATTCAAGTTAGTACGACTGGCAAGGCAGCCCCTTAGGCTCCCAGAACTCCGGCTGGAGATACCAGTCGGCGATAACAACAGAATGATCACAAGTGCAAGGCCCCACAGCCGGCTTCCAGCAGCCGGCAGGTTGCAACAATCGAAGACCAGCAGCCGGAGGGGCAGCCTCCGACCAAGCGACAGAAAGGCAGCAAGTCCAACTGGTTGCCGGCCTTCTCTTACGAGCAGACTCTAGATGGTCCCTGCAAGTTCCACAGCGGCGCGAAGCCGTCAAACCATACCACCCGGAAATGCCACTGGCTCACCAGAATCACCAAGGGAGACAGCCTCCTTCCTCCTCCGCCTGCTGGGCCGCCGCCTCCGCCGCCACCCCAGCAGCCGGCTGCCAGTCCAGTCGGCGCCGTACAAGATGAGTACCCGGAAGAGCATGGAGCCTATGTGGTGTTCACCAGTGTGGCTGATGATCGACGCAGCAGACAGCTGTAGCAGCAGGAAGTAAATGCAGTAGCATCAGATACTCCAGAGTTTATGCATTGGTCCAAGAAGCCTATCAGTTGGAGCAGAGCTGATCACCCAGAGGTGATGCCGAATCCGGGCTCTTACGCCCTGGTTTTGAGTTCCACCTTGGCCGCAGATAGGCGGGCCGCTCGCTTCTCGCGAGTGTTGATAGACAGAGGCAGTAGCATCAACATCCTGTACAAGGATACTATGGAGAATTTAGGAATCAAGCAAAGACAGCTTCAGAACAGCCGAACTGTGTTCCACGGCATTGTATCTGGCCTTTCCTGCTCACCAATCGGCAAGATCCTGATAGACGTCCTCTTTGGAGACAAAGATCATTTCCGCCGAGAGCCAGCTTGGTTTGAAGTGGTGTACCTCGAAAGCCCATACCAAGCGTTGCTTGGCCGACCTGCTTTGGCCAAGTTCATGGCGGTCCCCCACTATGCCTACCTCAAGATGAAGATGTCGAGTTCTAAGGGGATTCTGACCATAGCCGGCGACTACAGGAAGTCGTCCGCTTGCGCAGCTGAGAGCAGTCGGCTGGCCGAGTCCCTGGTGATCGCAGCTGAGAGGCGGCTTATTGATCGGGTTGTGGCGATGGCCGGCAAGCAGCCATAGATGTTGCCTGACCCCAAGGAGTCGGAAGCGGAGGGTTCGTTCAAGCCGGCTAAAGAAACAAAGAGGATACCTTTGGACCCGGAGCACCCAGAGAGGCATGATGTCATAGGTGCAAACCTAGACAGCAAATAGGAAGGCGAGCTCGTCGATTTCCTCCATGAGAATCGAGACATCTTCGCATGGTCCACTAAAGACATGCCAGGTGTACCGACGAAATTCGCCGAGCACAAGTTACATGTCCGGTCTGATGTGAAACCCGTCAGGCAGCCCTTGCGCCGCCTGTCAGAAGAGAAGAGAAGAGTTGTTGGGGAAGAGATAGCCCGACTCCTAGCAGCCGGCTTCATTATGGAGGTGTTTTTTCCAGAATGGTTAGCAAACCCGGTCCTGGTGTTGAAGAAGAAGAAGCAGTGGCGGATGTGCATTGACTACACAAGCCTCAACAAAGCTTGCCCCAAGGACCCATTTGCTCTACCGAGAATTGATCAGGTGATAGACTCCACAGCCAGATGCGAGCTGTTGAGCTTCTTAGATGCATATTCAGGATATCACCAGATCAAGCTGAACCCGGTAGACAGACTGAAGACTGCTTTCATCACGCCGTTTGGAGCCTTCTGCTACCTGACCATGACGTTCGGCTTGAGGAATGCCGGCGCCACCTTTCAGTGTTGCATGCAGAAGTGCCTCCTCAAGCAACTCGACAGAAACGCCCACGTCTACGTAGACGACGTGGTGGTGAAGACGGAAAAGCATGGAACGCTGTTGGAAGACCTCAGGGAAACCTTTGAGAACCTGCGCTGATTCTAGATCAAGCTCAACCCTGAAAAGTGCGTCTTCGGAGTACCAGCCGGCCAGCTCCTTGGCTTCCTGGTCTCCGAACGCGGCATAGAGTGCAACCCTGTAAAGATCAAGGCCATCGAGAGGATGGAGGTCCCCCGCCGACTACTAGACGTGCAAAAGTTCACCGGCTGCTTGGCGTCCATCAGCCGATTCATCAGTCAGCTGGGCAAGAAGGCTCTCCCTTTGTACCAACTAATGAAGAAGACCACCTTTTTCGAGTGGAACCTCAAGGCGGACGAAGCATTTCTCCAGTTGAAGAAGATGTTGACTAGTCCCCCTGTGCTGGCGGCTCCGACTCATAAAGAGCCGATGCTCCTATACATTGCCGCCACCAGCCGGGTAGTCAGCACAGTCATCGTAGTTGAACGCAAGGAGGAAGGCAAGGCGCTCCCTGTCCAGAGACCAGTATATTACCTGAGCGAGGTACTGTCGACCTCCAAGCAGAACTACCCCCACTACCAGAAGATGTGCTACGGCGTGCACTTTGCCACCAAGAAGTTGAAGCCTTACTTTCAAGAGCATCCAATCACTGTGGTCCGCACAGCTCCACTGGCCGAGATCATTGGATGCCGAGATGCTTCGGGCCGAGTGGCCAAATGGGCCATAGATTTGGCTCCCTACACCATCTACTACCAACCCCGCACCGCCATCAAGTTGCAAGCACTGGCTGATTTCCTTGTCGACTGGGCCGAGACCCAGTACCTGCCGCCAGCGCCCGACTCCACTCATTGGCAGATGCATTTCGATGGCTCCAAGATGCGCACCGGCTTGGGAGCCGGCGTCGTCCTCACTTCCCCTAAAGGCGACAAGCTCAAGTATGTGTTGCAGATCCACTTCGCCGCCTCCAACAACGTCGCCGAATACGAGGCGCTCATTCACGGGCTCCGGCTTGCCAAAGAACTCGGCATCCATCGGATCCTGTGCTATGGCGACTCCGATTTGGTGGACAAGCAGTCATATGGCGACTGGGACGCCAAATATGCAAACATGGCGAGCTACCGCTTCCTGGTGCAGCAACTCAGCGGATATTTCGAGGGGTGCGAGTTCCTTCACATGCCAAGAAATGACAATGACCAAGCAGACGCCCTGGCACGAGTCGGCTCCACCCGCCAAGCGGTACCATTCGGCGTCGCCCTTCAGCGCCTCCTCAAGCCGTCTATCAAGCCTTCACCAGAATCAGACTCCATCTTTGTGCCGGCTCCCCCAAAGAAGTCGGATCCGACTCAAGAGCACCAGCAGACGGCACGGGAATTCTTACAGACGGCACCAAGAATACCGCAGTCGAAGCCGGCCCGGGGACTTCAGAACCCGGCCCGGGGACGGCAGCGGCCAGCCCGAATACTCCAGAGCTCGGCCCGGGGACTGCGCCAGTCGGCCCGGGGACTGCGCCAGTCGGCCCGGGGACTTCGCCAATCCAGCAAGCGGCCGTGGACTCCAGCCCGCCGCCTCCCAGCCCAGCCGCCCTTGTCCAAGTCGCCATAGTGGCAATTGAAGAAATAGCAGCACCCTCATGGGCCCAGCCCATCCTCAAGTTCCTAGTAAACAAAGAGCTGCCAACTGATGAAATCTTGGCTCGGCAAGTACAACGCCGAGAGGCAGCCTACACCATAGTCAACAGAGAGCTGGTCAGGCGCAGCGTCACTGGTGTCTACCAGCGCTGCGTCGAGCCAGAGCAAGGCCAAGCAATTCTCAAAGACATCCATCAAGGTGAGTGCGGCCACCATGCGGCCTCACGAGCACTCGTCGCCAAAGCCTTTCGACACGGTTTCTTCTGGCCAACTGCCCTAGAAGAGGCCAAGGAATTAGTTCAAAAATGCAAGGGGTGCCAGAAGTTCCGTTCCAAGCTGCTTCAGCCGGTTTCCACGCTCAAGACCATCCCCATCACCTGGCCCTTTGTGGTTTGGGGCCTGGACATGGTGGAACCATTCAAGATGGCACGAGGCGGTCTAACTCATCTACTTGTCACGGTGGACAAGTTCACCAAGTGGATAGAAGTAAAGCCCGTTAAGAAGTTGAATGGTCCGACTGTAGTGACTTTCATCGTCGACATCACGACTCGGTACGGCATACCACACAGCATCATCACCGACAATGGCACAAATTTTTCCAAAGGCGCCTTGGCCCATTTCTGCGCGACGCAGGGCATCCGACTGGACTTAGTGTCTGTTGCCCATACGCAGTCAAACGGCTAGGTAGAGCAAGCAAACGGCCTCATACTATTTGGCATCAAGCCTCGACTGGTCGAACCACTGGAGCGTTCGGTCGGCTGTTGGCTTGAGGAGCTGTCGGCCATCCTCTCGAGTCTACGCACGACTCCAAACAAGTCAACCGGCTTCACGCCTTTCTTCCTCGTCTACGGTGCCGAAGCCGTCATCCCGACGGACATAGAGGTCGACTCCCCGTGAGTCACCATGTACACCAAGGAGGAAGCAGAAGAAGCACGTCAAGACGGTGTCGATCTGCTGGAAGAGGGTCGGCTGTTGGCACTCAGCCGGTCCAGCATCTACCAGCAGAGCCTGCGCCAATACTACAATAGGAAGGCCAGGCCGAGATCTTTCCAAGAAGGCGACCTTGTGCTCCGACTGATCCAGCGGACAGCCGGCCAGCACAAGCTGTCGGCACCTTGGGAAGGCCCCTTCATTATCAGCAAAGTGCTGGGCAACGACTCCTACTACTTGATCGACGCTCAGAAGCCCCGCGCATGCAAGAGAGACGACTCCGGCAAAGAGTCCAAACGGCCATGGAATGCAAATCTTCTCCGAAGATTTTACAGTTGATGCAGTATGTACCACGCTACCCCTTTGTATTAAAGTACCAGGACTCCGGCCCCCCCGAGAAGAGCTCGGGGACTGCCCTTTTTGTTATCTCTATGATAAGAATTATGCCTTCGAGTATGCTACTCTTTGCTACGCCGCTTGGCACCGGGTTTGACTAGTCGGCCCAGGGACTCGCCGTTTTGCGCTCTGAAATGCTTCCTGAAGTCGGACAAGTAGTGTGCGGTGCCTAAGCCGTCTCCTGCCAGAAGCCGCAGCTCACAGAGCAACTGTTTGGCGGGCAGGAGTAAGGATGAATGGGCGCCCACACGAAAAATGGCTAAGGACCTAAAGCATTAACATAGCCTAAGCCGGCTTCCAGCCCCTTTTCGCAAAACCGACTCATGAGTAGTCGGCTTGCCGCTTTCCATCCAACTTGTTAAGGAGACTCCAATAAATGGCAAGTACTTGCCTTCCCCAAAGTAGCCAGGCATTTGATCCAATGGCAGTCCGCGGAGCGGTTGTCCGGCTAACAAGGCAGCGACTAGGGGAAGGCGGCAAAGGAAAAGGCCAAAGGAGCAATGAGTGAGGAAAGATAGAATTCGGATTCATATTTACATAACATAGGCCCTTGGCCGAATCTTCAAACAGAAGTTCAAAATACACCCAGTGGGTGGAATTGTGCAAATTAACAAGTTCTTCAAAGACTATTAAAGCAGATAAAATAAAGGCAAGACGGCAGCCTAGGGAGCGGCAGATGGGTTTGGAGGATCGGAGGAGACGGCGGTGTCAGGCGCCGGGGCGGCCGGTTGGGTAGTCTCGGCTTGATCGTCACCAGCGGCAGCCGGCCCGATCGGACGCGGCTCGTTGCTGGAGGCACGGTCGAGCTGAGGCTGGTCGCCCGCCTCGTCTTCTGGCGCCTTCATCCTCTGCCTCACCTTCCTCCTCGGTGCTGGAGCCAATCACCTCCACCGAGTCTCGTTGTAGTCCGGGTTCATCCCGAACCACTCCGGTGGCACCTCCTCGCCGCCTGCAGCCCGCTCAGGGATGAAGACGCTGGTATCTGTGTAGTCGGCAATCGCTGCCGCACGCTCAACGAGGGCGCCCTCCACAGCCACCAGCTCTGCCTGGGCCTCTGACTAGAACGCGGCCAACCGGTCCAGGTCCAGCCCCGGATACCACGCCTTGACGAATTCCAAGGCCCGGCGCGCTCCGGCCCGGGCCGAGGAACCCTTCCAGGCCTCAAGACGGCCAGCTGCAATCTCCAGCCAGTCGGCAGTCCGACTGGCAGTGTGCAGAACCGGCATGTCTGGCCACAGAGCGGCAACCGCCTGGGCGCCGGCACGCTGAAGCCGGCGCATCAACCGATGGGCCAGCCGAAGACGGGCCTCGATGCTCAGAAGCTGCTCGTCAATGGTCAGGGGGGCGTTAGCGGCGATCTCTGCGCCATTTTCCCTCCGTACCTCGCGATTAGCCTCGATGGCCTGTGTGACTGCCTGCGAGTGGCCAGGGAAGAAGTCTGCCAAGACAAAAAAAAGAAGCAAGTCAAAAAATCAGAAGTTAGCCCGACCCATAGTCGGAAGCTCAAAGAAAGAAAGGAAGAAAAGAAACTCACCGTCGACGATGTCTTCGATCTCATGGAAGCCGGAGGTCAGCAGCACCTCCTTGTCAGTCCAGGAGGAGCGCTCGCTTTCGAACTCGGCCAGGAGAGCAGCCTCTCTCTTCTCAGCCTCGTCCTGCGCCTTCTTGAGCAGCTCCCTCTGCTCGGCCAGCTGCGCAGCCAGCAGGTCGCGCTCCGCGGCAAGCTTGCTGCACTCCTCCCCCTTGACGCGCGAGGCGGTGTTGGCTTCGCCCAGCTGCTCCTGAAGAGTGGCGTTGGCCCCTGAAGAACAAAAGAAAGAGACGTTAAGTCGTCAGCAAAGAAGGTCACCGGGAAGATCCGGCCCGATTGCTCAGGAATCGGCCCGAATCTCGGGGACTACAGCCCGCGGGTGCGCCAGCGCGCCCCCGCGAAGAAGAAGAAGAACAAAAGAAAGAGACGTTAAGTCGTCAGCAAAGAAGGTCGCCGGGAAGATCCGGCCCGACTGCTCAGCAGTGGGCCCGAATCTCGGGGACTACAGCCCGCGGGTGCGCCAGCGCGCCCCCGCGAAGAAGAAGAACAACAAAAGAAAGAGACATTAAGTCCTCGGCAAAGAAGGTCGTCGGGAAGATCCGGCCCGACTGCTCAGCAGCCGGCCCGAATCTTGGGGACTACAGCCCTCGGGTGCGCCAGCGCGCCCCCGCGAAAAATAAGAAGGACTCACTCCGGCTCTCTGGCAACTCGGCAGTCCGCTTGCCCAGCTCCTCAACATTGCGGTTGAAGGTAGTGACGCGGAGGTTGTGATACTCCTGTAATAAGCATTTCAGACAAAGATAAATATTTGGAACTCGCCAGAGGGAGTTCTGAACCGCCTGCTCAGCAGCCGGCCCGAAACTCGGGGACTACACCTAGTGGGTGCGTTGGCGCGCCCCCACAGAGAAGAACAAGAAAAACAAGAATCAAAAGAAGAAAGCATACTTGGACGGCTGCTCGCGATGCCAGATGCGCCTTGGTGTAGTTCTGGAGGGCGTCGCCCTCGGCTCGCAGCTTCGCCTGGACGTCCAGAAGTGCCTGGTTCAGCGGACCTGTGCCGCCTCCTCGCACCCACCCAACGGGCGCGGCGCTCGTCGCCTCGGCGTCTGGGATGGACGAGCTGGCGGCACTGGTCTCTAGGGGTCGTGGCGCCGAAGTCGCCTTATCAAGGCGGCGGTGCGCTGGCGAGGCGACTTGAAGGAGCAGCCTCGCCACGGCCTCGTCCTCAGTCGGCGGCACCGGCGGGCCCACCGGCTGTTTACCATGCGCACTCCCAGACGGCGGCGGAGGCAGCGGCGGCGGCACGAGCGTGTCCGACATAGAGGCCTCGCCGCTTTCCTTCTCCATGATGGGGTTCTCGGCGCCGGCTTCTCCAGTCTGCCCCGTGAACTCCGGGGGCGGCGGTGCGGAGGTCAGCGGGATGACGAGCAACACCGACTGGCGGTGCGCGGCCTCCTCGGCTCGCCGTCTTGCTGCGACGGCGGCTTCGGCATCTTCCAATTTTTTCTGGGCGGAGGCCGCCGCCTTCTCAGCTTCCGCCTTCTCCAGGCGGTCGGCCTCTTCCTCGTCGCGCTTCTCCTGTGCATTTCGCTCCGTCGCCTCCCGGAGGTCGGCGGCGGGGTCAATCCGCCGAGTGTTGGCGGACATCTCTACCGACCCCATGACGAAGGGGCGGCGACCCTCTCAAGGGTAAGAGGAGCCCTGAAGCAAGGAGGGAGTGTAAAAGACTCGAACAAGATTCACCAGAGGAAAATAAGACGAAGGAAGAAACACTTACGCAGAGACCAGTGGCGGCTTCTTCACTTCCTTGTGGAAGCGGTTGGCCTTCGCGGCGGCCTCCTACCGCTTGGTCGCGGCGGCCGCCCCTTGAACTTCTTCGGCTTGCCGCCAAGCGAACTCGGCCCGGCATGGCGCCTCTTCACGCCGCCTTGACCGGCCAAGCCGACGAAGGAACTCGCACCCGGCTGGCCGACCCTTGGCTGGTGGTGCGGGGCGACTTCCCCTTCGACGTCGTCTTCAGGCCAGTCGGCGAAGGTGGCCGAGGGCCTGAAGCCGCTTCCCGCTCCTCCTCCTCCGCCTTCGGCGTCGTCCTCCATCGCCGCCGCCCCCAAGTCGCGGTCGTCGATGTCGCTCTCCGCTCGGTCGGGGACGAACTCACGGGGCGGTCTCGTGGCACCGACTGCAGGCTGAATGAGGGGGTTCTGACTCGAAGAAACCACAAAGATCAGAAGTCGGATCCGGCTACAAAGAAAACAGAGCAACAAGAGATGCGACTTACCACCAGAGGAGGGTTGGCGTGCGAGTACGACTCCTTGCCGAACTGCCAGTCCGCCGCGAGCTTGCAGTTTGCGATGTGGTTCACCATGTTCGCCACTTCCACACGGGGCATGTCCCTGGTGCACATGCGACTCGGGTCCCGGTGGTCGCTC
Source organism: Triticum aestivum (assembly GCF_018294505.1). Classification (NCBI taxonomy): domain Eukaryota; kingdom Viridiplantae; phylum Streptophyta; class Magnoliopsida; order Poales; family Poaceae; genus Triticum; species Triticum aestivum. The sequence goes on along the minus strand of NC_057807.1, from coordinate 668,511,241 downwards.
ATCTGACTGATCAGATGAGGCCGGCCTTGGAGAGGAAGGACTCGGCGCGCCACGAAGGCGGCCAGCAAGTCGGCCCCGACCAAGCCCTCCGACTGCGTCAGAAGTCGGATTCGCGCTACGGCGGCAGCTCCGGCGGGAGTCAGCGTCTTGACTCGGTGGGACCAGCTAGGGAGCCTCCCAGCCGGTGCACCAGCTTTGTAAGGCGGCAGATTGACCCAGTCACCGTCTGGGGCGACGTTCTTCACATAGAAATAGGACCGCTGCCACATCTTCACCGACTTGATCAGCGGGATGGAGGGAAACGGATTGTCGGCTGTCGATCTCCGCATCGCGATGAAGGCGCCGCACTGGGCCGGCACGCCGGCGACGTGTGTGCCGAGCTTGGATTGAAAGAATTCTCCCCACAGCTCGATGACTACAAGATAAGCCGAGTCCCAGGGGCGACTCCAAGATAAGCCGACTCTTAGCTGACGACTTCCAGAGAAGCCGGCTGAGGGGAGTCGGCTCGCGACTCCAACCATCTCCTGCCTTCGCCACGATGGACGGGGCGGGGTACGGTCACAGCGTGGCCGTCTCTACCCTGCTTACGAGGGGCTGGCATGGCTACAGTGCGCCGTATCGCTGGAGATCTCCATCGTGGCGCGGCACTGTTGCCATGCCTGCCCTGACCTCAGCCTTAGTGGGCAGTGCACTGTGCCCACGATGGCCTATCTGTATGACCTAGAGACGGTGGGACCCGCTTGTCAGCGGGGGCACAGAAGACGGCGAGAACGCCCCGAAGACGGACCCATGGGGGTCGGCCCCCTGGAGTCGGCCGGCCCCTCCCACGGGCCACGCACGCCATTAGCCAGACAAGACGGGGAATGGTGACGGTGATTGTCCGTCAGACGGCGGCACTGTTGCCACGACCCCATGACCAAGCATGTGTCATCAGAAGCACGGCTACAGTACCGGACCTGTCGGCGGGGCCCACCAGTCGGCAGGCCCCAGCAGTCGGCGGAGAAGACGGTGGCCTGAGAAACAGACGGCTGGGACCCGCACCCAGCCGGATTATCATCGTACCCCTGGGGGGGTAGGCCTATATAAACCCCCCAGGGCACCCATGCGAAGGGTTGGAATCCATTAGCACTAGACCAGATCACATAGGAAGGAGAGAGCTAGACTTGCCTTCTCCTACCTCCAGGATACAGCTCGAGGAGCAACCTTGTACTCACTTTGCCTTAGTGATCATGCGGAGACCCCGCAGAGCAGCAGTAGGGGTGTTATCTCCTCGGAGAGCCCCGAAGCTGGGCAAGATCTGCCGGCATGCATGTCTTCGCCTCATTCCATTTCCGGGCACCGGCGACGTTCTACTCGCCCCCACCATGATAAGCCATCCTTTGGCATATGCCGCACCCAACCCCCGACACTGACCTCGTAGAAACCTTTGCCAATTTAAGAAGGTACGATATCAAGCTTAATCTGTCAAAGTGCACATTTGGAGTTCCAGGAGGAAAGTTGCTCGGTTTTCTCGTTTCCGAATGAGGGATTGACGCCAATCCAGAAAAAGTTGATACCATTCTCCGAATGAAATGCCCCTTGCGAGTGCATGACGTTCAGAAGCTAACTGGTTGTTTGGCCGCCTTGAGTCGATTCATTTCTCGTCTCGGTGAAAAAGCCTTGCCTCTTTACTGACTGATGAAGAAATCTGATAAGTTCGAGTGGACTCAAGAAGCTGATGTAGCATTTGCAGAGCTCAAAGCCCTGCTTTCCACCCAGCCGGTGCTCGCTGCGCCAACAGCAAAGAGCCTTTACTGCTTTACATTGCAGCCACTGGACAAGTTGTCAGTATAGTACTCACGGTCGAGCAAGAAGAGGAAGGAAAAGCTTACAAGGTTCAACGCCCAGTTTATTATCTCTCCGAAGTTTTGACTCCATCCATGCAATGATATCCTCATTATCAGAAGCTTGTCTATGGAATATACATGACCATGAAGAAGGTTGCACATTACTTCTCTGATCACTCTATTACAGTCGTCAGCGACGCATCATTGTCTAAGATTCTATACAACAGAGATGCAACTGGTCGACTGGCAAAATGGGCGATTGAACTCCTTCCACTGGACATCAACTTTGAGGCAAAGAAAGCTATCAAGTCCCAGGCAATCGCAGATTTCCTTGCCGAGTGGATTGAGCAGCAACTACCGACTCAAGTTCACTTGAAACATTGGACTATGTTCTTTGATGGCTCCAAGATGCTGAATGGATCAGGAGCTGGGGTAGTATTGGTCTCCCCCCATGGAGACAAGCTTAACTATATTCTCCAGATTCATTTTGATTCCTCCAATAATGAGGCAGAATATGAAGCACTTTTATACGGGTTGTGTATGGCCATTTCACTCGGCGTCCGTCGCCTCATGGTATATGGCGACTTAGATTTGGTGGTTAATCAGGTGATGAAGGAATGGGATGTCAGATGTCCGGCCATGACTGGCTACTGCAATGCTGTTAGGAAGCTGGAAAAGAAGTTTGAAGGGTTGGAGCTTCACCATGTACCCCGATTGAAAAATCAAGCTGCAGATGAGTTGACAAAGATAGGTTCAAAGAGAGAAGCCATTCCCCGCAATGTGTTACTAGAACATATTCATTCACCTTTAGTTCAGGAGGATCCCTTCACTGAAGAATCACCACAGCCCAAGAGTGCCACAGATCCGACTGAATTCGAAATCCCAACCATGGTCGACTTGATCATGGAGATTTTGGTCATTACTCCTGGCTGGACAGTGCCATACATGGCATACATTCTTAGGAAAGAACTTCTGGAAGATGAAGAAGAGGTTCGGCAGATCGTTCGGCGATCTAAGGCCTTTACTGTGATAAAGGGGCAGTTGTTCAGAGAAAGTGCAACTGGAGTCTGCCAGAAGTGCATCACGCCAGAGGAAGGTCGAGTGATCCTCAATGATATTCACTCAGGAACCTGTGGTCACCACGCGTCCTCTCAGACCATCATGGCCAAAGCGTACCGAGCCGGATTTTACTGGCCGCGAGCCAACGAGACGGCTGAGGAAATAGTGGACAAGTGTGAAGGTTGTCAGTTTTACTCCAACATGTCTCATAAACCTGCGTCAGCTCTGAAAACAATTCCACTCGTCTGGCCTTTCACCGTCTGGGGACTGGACATGGTTGGGCCTCTGAGGACGGGCAGGAGTAGATTTACTCATGTGCTAGTAGCAGTCGACAAGTTCACCAAATGGATCAAAGCCAAGCCCATCAAAAGCCTTAAAGCAAGCACAGCTATGAGTTTCATCAGAGAACTTATATTCAGATATGACGTCCCGCACAGCATCATCACGGATAATGGCTCGAACTTCGATTCTGAAGAATTCAAAGCCTTTTGTGCTTCCGAAGGCACGAGAGTCGACTACGCTTCAGTCACTCATCCTCAGTCAAATGGGAAAGCCGAGAGCAAATGGATTGATTCTCAAAGGATTGAAACCTCGGTTGATGCGTGACCTGAAACATGCAGTAGGGGCTTGGGTCGACGAGCTCCCATCAGTACTTTGGGGATTGAGGACAACCCCTAACCGGTCGACTGGAAGGACTCCATTCTTCTTAGTCTACGGAGCCGAAGTCATGCTCCCCAGTGATTTGCTCCACAATGCACCTCGAGTCGAGCTCTTCTCAGAGGAAGAAGCAGAGCAGGCTCGGGAAGATGCAGTCGATCTCCTAGAAGAAGAAAGAGAGATGGCTTTGATCCGGTCGACCATTTATCAGCAAGACTTGCATCGATTTCATGCTAGAAATGTGAGGGGTCGAGCATTTCAAGAAGAAGACCTGGTTCTTCGAGTGGACTAGCAGAGACCTCACAAGCTCACTCCTGTTTGGGAAGGCCCTTTCGTTGTCACCAAGGTGCTCCATAACGGAGCATATCGTCTCTTCAACGTCGAACATAATAAAGATGAGCCGCGCGCCTGGAATGCGGATTTGCTCCGCCCTTTTTACTCTTAAATATCTAGACTAATGAGATGTAATAAGAAATACCTCTTAGTTTGACTATCAAAAGACGTAATTTACTTTATTCCGAGTGATTGTTGTTTATTTCTTTTGTATGTATCACCTTAGCTGCAAACCTGTTTCGCCTAAGATGAAGTGATAAAAAATCCTACCGAGTGGTGTGTCTGCCTCCCACTCGGGAGCTTAGCTGCAGCCCAGTGCTCGCTTAAGTGATAAAAAATCCTACCGAGTGGTGAGTCCGCCTCCCACTCGGGGCTTAGCTGCAGCCCAGTGCTCGCCTAAGTGACAAAAATCCTACCGAGTGGTGAGTCCGCCTCCCACTCGGGGGCTTAGCTGCAGCCCAGTGCTCGCCTAAGTGATAAAAATTCCTACCGAGTGGTGAGTCCGCCTCCCACTCGGGGGCTTAGCTACAGCCCAGTGCTTGCCTAAGTGATAAAAAATCCTACTGAGTGGTGAGTCCGCCTCCCACTCGGGGGCTTAGCTGCAGTCCAGGACTAGCCTAAGTGATAAAAAATACTACCGAGTGGTGAGTCTGCCTCTCACTCGGAGGCTTAGCTACAGTCATGTACTCGCCTAAGTTTGAAAAACCCTACCGAGTGCGATTGATCCTCCCACTCGGGGGCTTAGCTGCAGCCCAGTGCTCGCCTAAGTGATAAAAAATCCTACCGAGTGGTGAGTCTGCCTCCCACTCGGGGGCTTAGTTGTAGTCCAGTACTCGCCTAAGTGATAAAAAAATCCTACCGAGTGGTGAGTCCGCCTCTCACTCGGAGGCTTAGCTGCAGTCCTGTACTCGCCTAAGTTTGAAAAAATCCTACCGAGTGGCGATTGATCCTCCCACTCGGAGGCTTAGCTGCAGTCCGATGCTCGCCTAAGTTTGAAAATCCTACCGAGTGGTGAGCGATCCTCCCACTCGGGGGCTTAGCTGCAGCCCAGTGCTCGCCTAAGTTTGAAAAATCCTACTGAGTGGCAAGTGATCCTTCCACTCGGGGGCTTAGCTGCAGCCTAGTGCTCGCCTAAGTTTGAAAAATCGTACCGAGTGGCAAGCGATCCTCCCACTCGGGGGCTTAGCTGCAGCCCAGTGCTCGCCTAAGTTTGAAAAATTCTACCGAGTGGCGAGCGATCCTTCCACTCGGGGGCTTAGCTACAGCCTAGTGCTTGCCTAAGTTTGAAAAATCCTACCAATTGGTGGGCAACCCTCCCACTCGGGGGCTTAGCTGCAGCCTAGTGCTCGCCTAAGTTTGAAAAATCCTACCGAGTGGTGGGCAACCCTCCCACTCGGGGGCTTAGCTGCAGCCCAGAGCTAGCCTAAGTTTGAAAAATCCTACCGAGTGGCGAGCGATCCTTCCACTCGGGGGCTTAGCTGCAGCCCAGGGCTCACCTAAGTTTGAGAAATCTTACCGAGTGGCGAGCAATCCTCCCACTTAGAGGCTTCACTGCAGTCCAGTATTCGCCTAGGTCAAGACCATTGCTGAGAGCCTTGCTGATGAGCTGATCAATGCTACTCAAGGATCACCCAATCGGTTGACAGGAACGTCAAGACCATTGTTGAGTGCCTTGCTGATGAGCTGATCAATGCTACTCAAGGATCACCCAATCGGTTGACAGGAACGTCAAGACCATTGTTGAGTGCCTTGCTGATGAGCTTATCAATGCTACTCAAGGATTTCCCAATCGGCTGACAGGAACGTCAAGACCATTGCTGAGTGCCTTGCTGATGAGCTGATCAATGCTACTCAAGGACCACTCAATTGGGGGACAGGAACGTCAAGACCATTACTGATTACCTTGCTGATGAACTGATCAATGCCGCTCAAGGATGCCTGGTCGGTCGACTAGTTATTCTTCTCCAGGAGCTTCATCAAGCAAACAGACAACAATCCGAGAGAAAAACAAATTTCATTCGAAGACAGACGCAATATATGAGATGATAAATCCATAGTTTCTTGACCACAGAATAAAGTGATCGGGCATCAGGCCCGAAGGAGTTTTAACGGTTACAAATTCACTTGGCATTCTGAGGCAAATAAAAGTGAGGCATAATGTTTTTTAGTCACTCGGCGGGAGAAGGACTTGCCGGATCGCAGAAGCTTTTGAGGTTGATGCTGTCGGCGATGCGAGTGGCTACCTCAAGGAAGGTGTCCATGAAATCCTGGAAGGAGTGCCTCTTAGTGTTCGCCACTTTGAGGGTTGCTAGCTTGTCCTCCTTAGCCTCCTTGTAGTGCACTCTGACCAAAGACAAGGCGACATCGGCACCACAGCGGGCTGAAGATTTCTTCCACTCTTGCACTCAGCCTGGAATCTGATTTAGTCGAGTCATCAGGGACTCGAGGTCTTGAGACAGCTCCGTCCGAGGCCAGAGTTCAGCATCCACTTGAGCCATTGCCTCCTTCAGCCGAGCAAGATAAGCAACCGCACCATCTAAGCGCGACTCCAATCAAAGCAGATTCATTGCAGTGTCATCTTTCACAGGACAGTTGATGGGGTCGAGACCCGTCTCAACCCGCCCAGTTTCAGCCTCAAAGTCCTGACACAGTTCTGTCCCATTGCAAAAAGTGATGAGTCGACAGCATGACAACAAAGTTTAGTCGGCAAAAAATTAATTGCAGTCGACTGATCATACCTTCAAGCTTCAGAACAAGTTTGGAGGCGAGTTGCTCCAGATAGGACTCTAGCTTGTCTGTCTTGGTCTTGAGGCCGCCGACTTCAGTGGTCAGATTCTCCTTGTCCTTCTTCAACTTCTCGACTTCTCGATTAGCGTCCGAGATGGCAGTCTTCAGCTTCGCGTTCTCCTCCTCCAATTTGCTGACCGAAGCTAGCTTCTGGTCTGCAAGCTTCGTCTTGTCGCGTGCTTCCTTCTGAGCAGGTGCCAGATCCAGATCCTTCTGCTCCAAAGCCTCCTTCATCCTCTCTAAAGAAACAACACTCTTCATACGAGACTAAAGTTGGCAATTTTCACTATGCACATCTGCTTGTGTGAAATCACTCGGTTCAAAAAGACTGAAAGAAAAACCAGTGCGAAGTGTAAAGCTACAAAGTAGACAAAATGGTTGAGTGATTACCTCCCATGATGGTCGTTTCTTCTTGAGCAGTCTTCAGATTCTTCTTCACAAGTTCGAGGTCAAGCTCAACATTGATATGCTTCTTCTTTAATTCGGTGAGCCGAGCTCCAAGATCACAAGACCTCTGCAGCCAGAAAGACAGACATGTCAGTCGACAGATATAAGCAACAGTGAAGGAGAAGAATTACTCTAAGACTACTGCCGAATCAAATATTCAACAGTAGTCTCGGGGACTACACCCAGTGGGTGCACTTAGCGTTCCCCCACTGGATCAGATCAATACTCAGCGAGAGTTGCCCAGCATGAGTTCAAAAAAAGAGAGAGAAATACATCATTAGACCTCAGTCGACTGCCAGCAGCCGACCGTGGTCTCAGGGACTACACCCAGTGGGTGCACTCGGCGTGCCCCCACTGATTTGAAAAGTGCAGAATTGAAGATTTCCTGAGTTGTAAACGAAGGTACACCCAGTGGGTGATCAGATATAAAGCAACACTCAAAAGTTCAGTCGGAATTTTGCTGACCTGAACATTGGTCTTAAGGGCAGTGTTGGCGTTGAAAGCTACCTGACTAGCTTCATGCATCACTTTCACCAGCTCCATGACAAGATTCACCTGACGAAGAGCTTCCCTAGCGGTGCCCGGTGAGTCGTCTGGAGTTTGATATGTAGCAAAGAGGGATGGCTCCAGAATGGTCGAAGTAGTTACCGGGTCAGACGAGTGGAGTTGCACCAGTGCAATAGGTGTCTGTGTAGTCAACCCCGACGGACGATCAGTCATCAGCGGGTTAGCGAATGTGACGTTGGTCCGAACCGACCCTTCAGAACGCTCGACTATCGCCTCAGGCGCCGGTGTCGACTAAGGGACTTGGACTTCAAGCTTCTTCCTGCTTGAGCCTCCACTATTCTTCCTCCTCTCCTGTAGAGGCACTTCTTCTTCTTCATCACCAGGAAGCACAACAATCTCTTGTGGAGCTACATAAAGGGAGAAGTATCAAATTTTCAGTCGATTGACCACCCACTCGACTAGACAGAACTTGGTGGAACGAACTTACCAGCTCATGAGGTGGCCTCTTCGTCTCCTGGTGCCTTGTCAATGTCCATGTCAGTGGCAGCAGAGGTGAGACTGGAAGGACACATGAATTGGTCGGTCAGATCAAGAGAATCTTCAGTCGACCTACGAAAACACAAGCGAGATACTCACCCTGAGGCAACGGGGACGTCCATCTTGATTCGTGGCAATGTCTTCCGGGCCTTGGGAGGAGCAACTTTAGGCTGCTTGGCCACCTTCTCCGTCAGCTCCGGAGTCAACGTCCGAGTGTGCTTCTGAGTATTGGCACTCGGACCCATGCTTTTCCTGCGCCCGCCACCCGGATCTTGCTGCTATTTGGATCAACGTTCGGAGCATGGCGGCAAGTCGACTTCTTCCTCCTCGTCCGACTCCTCGCTCTCCTCCTCCTCATCTTCTCCTGGGGACTCCCACTCACCACTCTCCTCTGCACTGTCCTCCCCCTCCTAGTCCTGCTCCAAGGCTTGTTCACCATTGGGCATCAAATGCATCTCAGTGAATACCTACAGAACAAATCATTCGAACGAGAGTCAGTCGACATCAAGTACAGCCAGAGCATGAGCGGGAAGCAGTCAGAACAAAAAGTATACCTTGTTGGGTGGGTTTTCGCCACTGAAGGGGACCACTCTCCTAGATCCTCTGGGGTTGTCCTGGTTGCCTGTGATGCCCCTCAGCCACAAAGCTACGGTTTCAGACGACACTTCTTCTGGATGGACCCGAGCAGTCTCATCCGGTCTGGAATACAGCCACATCTGGTGATCGCGGGCTTGGAGAGGTTGAATGCGTCGACTGAGGAACACTTCCAACAAGTCCATGCCAGTAACACCATCATTGATGAGCTGGACCACTCTATCCACCAACATCCTCGTCTCCATGGTCTCATTAGTGGTTACTTTTAGTGGGGCAGGAGTCTAAACGCGGTCAAACGAGAAGGGAGGAATACCAGTCGACTGACCCGGAGCTGCGACGTCCTGGCAGTAGAACCAGGTCAACTGCGAACCTCTAACAGATTCAGGGAGAGTCATGGCACGAAAGGCACTCCTATTCCTCTTTTGGATGCCTAAACCCCCACACATTTGGATGACGTGGCTTTTTGAGTCACTCGACTTCGCCTTTTTTACCGATTGGGAATGAATGGTGAAGATGTGTTTGAAAAGACCCCAGTGCGGTCGACACCCCAAGAAGTTCTCGCACATCGATACAAATGCAGATAAATATGTGACGGTGTTGGGAGAAAAGTGGTGTAGCTGAGCACCAAAGAAGTTCAAGAATCCCCGGAAGAAGGATGCGGGGGGAGCGAGACACCCCGGTCGACATGGGTGGCGAGCAGAACGCACTCACCCGGTTGAGGTTGCGGCTCCATCTCCCCCTTCGGCAGCCTCTCCGCTCCCTTGGCGATCAACCCGGACTCCTCCAGTTCAGCTAGATCCTCCTGCCGGATCAAAGACCGGATCCAATTGCCCTGGATCCAGTCCGGCGGCAGCCCCGCACGCGACGACGACCCGCGGGTCTGCTTCTTGTCTTTCGCTGCCCCCGTCGCCTTCTTAGCACGCTCTAGCGCCGCCGTCTTGTCCTTCGCCATGGCTGGAGAGCAGCGGCGTTGAGAGCGAAGGAGCTGAGCGCGGTGGAGAAGCAGAGGAGAAAGAAGAAGGAACAGGCGTGCACAGTACTAGCGCCTCGGACCCGTCGCCTTATAAAGGGCCATCTCCGAGTGACTGACGCGTGGGACCAGGAAATCCCGGCAAATCCCAGAACAGTTGCGCACAGCGTACGTGGCGAAAAAGGCGGCGCGATAATCGAGGCATCGCTACTTTTCGGCGCTCTCCACCCCGCGCGCTCCCCTGAAATTCTGTATCCCGCGAAATCCGGGATACACTGCAGACAATCACGCCCGAGATCCCGCGCCCCAACACAGCACTCGACACATGAGGTCACCAGTTCAATAGATAGCTCACTGAATGGATCAAGGCGACTGAATCGACATCGGTGTTTAGTCTCGCAGAAGATACTCGTGAAGACACAAAGCTCGGAGCGGATTCAACTTCAACCTACTTTTCACTCATACCTTAATCCATTCGGGGGCTACTGATGAGGGTACAGACCTGGGGTAGGGTCATAAGCATGACCTATATGTCCTACCCAAGGTCACTACCCAAGAAGGCAAGAAGGTCGGGAGACTCCGTGAGACCCCCGGTCAAAGTTGTCGAGTGCAATCCACTCGACATCATGTCACTCGGGAGTCTCCCTACCTACTGTCACTCGACTAACAAGAGAATCACTCGACCTCCCGAAGACCAGGAGTCGCTCAGCGTACAACGGACACGCATTCACTCCTTAGTCTTTAAAGCCATTAAGAGCACTTAAGGCTGGCGTTACCAGTAACGCCAACACTTTATGTACATTTACTCCCTTGTAATGGAGGGCGGGAGAGGTCTTGGCGAACACTATATAAGTCACCCTCCTCCTCTGACACAAGGGTTCGCACCCCCTGTAATATTACACGCATAATCCAATCAACCGCCTCCGGGGCACCGAGACATAGGGCTGTTACTTCCTCCGAGAAGGGCCTGAACTGGTAAACCTCGCATGTACACCTTCGCCATAGCTGAGATCTTGCCTCTCCATACCTACCCCCCTTTCTACTATCAGACTTAGAACCACGACAGGAGTGACAACTTGCTTGTCATTCTACTTGAAGTTCCATTTCTTTTCCTTTGCCCTTTTCTTGAAACTAGTGGTCTTGTCAATCATCAACACTTGATGCTCTTTCTTGATTTCTACCTTCATCGATTTCATCATCATGAAAAGCTCGGGAATCATTTTCGTCATCCCTTGCATACTATAGTTCATCACGAAGTTCTACTAACTTGGTGATGGTGACTAGAGAACTCTGTCAATCACTATCTTATCTAGAAGATTAACTCCCACTTGATTCAAGAGATTGTAGTACCCAGACAATCTAAGCATATGCTCACTGCTTGAGCTATTCTCCTCCATCTTTTAGCTATAGAACTTGTTGGATACTTCATATCTCTCAACTCGGGTATTTTCTTGAAATATTAACTTCAACTCCTGGAACATCTCATATGGTCCATGACGTTGAAAACGTCTTTGAAGTTCCGATTCTAAGCCGTTAAGCATGGTGCACTAAACTATCAAGTAGTCATCATATTGAGCTAGCCAAACATTCATAACGTCTACATCTTCTCCTGCAATAGGTCTGTCACCTAGCGGTGCATCAAGGACATAATTCTACTGTGCAGCAATGAGGACAAACCTCAGATCACAGACCCAGTCCGCATCATTGCTACTATCATCTTTCAAATTAGTTTTCTCTAGGAACACATATAAAACATAAGGAAGCAACAACACGAGCTATTGATCTACAATGTTATTTGCAAAATACTATCAGGACTAAGTTCATGATAAATTAAAGTTCAATTAATCATATTACTTAAGAACTCCCACTTAGATAGACATCCCTCTTATCATCTAAGTGATCACGTGATCCAAATCAACTAAACCATAACCGATCATCATGTGAGATGGAATAGTTTTCAATTGTGAACATCACTATGTTGATCATATCTACTATATGATTCACGCTCGACCTTTCGGTCTCAGTGTTCCGAGGCCATATCTGCATATGCTAGGCTCGTCAAGTTTAACCTGAGTATTCTGCGTGTGCAAAACTGTCTTACACCCATTGTATTTGAACATAGAGCTTATTACACCCGATCATCACATGGTGTCTCGGCACGAAGAACTTTCGCAACGGTGCATACTCAGGGAGAACACTTATATCTTGAAATTTAGCGAGAGATCATCTTATAATGCTACCGTCAATCAAAGCAGAATAAGATGCATAAAAGATAAACATCACATGCAATCAATATAAGTGATATGATATGGCCATCATCAACTTGTGCCTTTGATCTCCATCTCCAAAGCACCTGTAAGTGCATCTAGTGCCCCTTAGTGATTTTGGTGTATTGAAGACTTGTAGGTTAAGGATCTAATGTGTTTATGAGTGTACACAGGTCTATAAGTCTATGAGGAGTATGATATTTACAGAGAAAGTCGACCCCTAAAAATGAATATCTTCGACTGAAGATTCTGGTATTTCTGAAGACTTTCATGAAGACTTTGAAAGTGAAGAAATTGGTGTGTCCGTGAAGACTTGATATTCATGCAAGGAATATGAAGCTTGAAGACTTTCGTTTTCATAGTTTTGTTTTTCTCTTTCTTGAGTCATAGGAAACACCGTACTGTTAAAGGGGGTTGAGGAAATACTAAGGAAAAATTTCCATGTGATGCTCAACTCAAAATCCTGCACCTACCAATCCCTTCGAGTGAAGCCATTGGAAATCTCATACAGTTCCGTCAATTTCTTCAGAGACAGAGACGAAGTTCTTCTGGTTGCTGAGGAATTTGTTTTGACTGAGGAGTTAGGAATTCGCCAGTGCGGATTGCCTACACAGTGAGGAACATGATAGCCCTGAGGAATTTGAGAGTCAAATTTCCGACCGTTGTTGTGCTACGCGCCAGCTATCCCAAAATATCTTATCCACATAACGGTCATATCATTGAAGGGCATTTATGTCTTATCATTTCGGGCTGCTCCCTAGGCTATAAATAGCCGCCCCCTACAACCACTAGCTGGTTGGTTGCTTGCTTGAGAGCAACCCATCCTCCGAGGACTGAGCGAAAATCATCGAGTGAGGAAAATCCAAACCCAAACACCCACAAACCCAAAGTGATTGAGCATCACTAAAGAGATTGATCCTGCGTGGATCCGACGCTTATTACCTTTGAAGACTATGCTTCTTCCAGACGGTTAGGCGTCATGGTCTAGAGCATCCAAGAGGAATTGTGGATCGCCGAGCGACCGAAGTCTGTGAAGGTTTGGAAGTCGCCTGAAGACTTACCACGAGTGATTGGACGAGGTCTGTGTGACCTTTGTTCAAGGAGAATATGGTGAGGACTTGGTGTCCTGAGCTGCGTGCTTAGCGACTGGGTGTCCGGGACTGTTGTCCTCGAGTTTAAATACTCAGCCGCTCCAACCAGATGTACAACTAAGACAGCAGTTGGAACTGGTCTACCAAATCATTGTCTTCACCAACCCTATTGGTTCTATTTCCTCAACTCTTTCATTTCCTCATTACTGTGTTGAGTGATTGTTCATATTTGTGTTTGAAGACTTTGACTGAAGACTTTCTCAATTTCCTCAGTTCAATTTCTTCAGTATGTTTGTCTTCATCTTGTGTTATCCTTTGATTGCGCTTTCTGTACTCTGTGCTTGTCTTCATTTCATCATGATGACCATGCCTGTATTCTATTATGCTTACTCTTGAGTACTTATTCCGCTGCAAGTAGTTCTTTGCTAAGGAATTTCCTCGCCGTCAAATTCCTTAGTGAAGAAGTCATAAAAATCGCCTATTCACCCCCCTCTAGTCGATATAACTCACTTTCAATTGGTATCAGAGCAGGGTACTCCCTTGTTCTGTGTGATTTTGGTTTAACCACCTGGAGTTCTAGTTATGTCGACCGCAGGTATGATCAAGGTCTCTGCTGGGTGTCCTACCTTCGATGGCACGGACTACCCCTACTGGAAGAATAAGATGTGGATGCATCTTGAAGCAATTGACAACGATCTCTGGTACGTTGTGGAAAATGGTGTTCCCTCAGTCACACCTTCCCTGAATGCTGATGATGAGAAGAGATTCAAGCAACTCGATTCTCGAGCGAAGAATATCATATGTGGTCATTTGAGTAAAAGGCAGTATGGCAGAGTGAGTGCTTTGGAAACTGCTAAGCTTATCTGGGATAGGCTCTCCAAAGTAAATGAAGGAGTCTCAACTCAATGTGACTCTCGTGTTGACGTTCTTCGCAATCTCTTCAACCGCTTCAAAAGACTCGATAATGAAAATGTTTAGCAAACCTTCGATCACCTCACTGATATCTCAAATGAGCTTCAAGCGCTCGGTGCCACTGACATCACCGATCATGAGGTGGTGAAGAAATTGCTGAGATCACTCGATTCATCATTTCACAATCTGGCACTGATAATTCAAGAGCGTGCTGACTACAAGTCACTAGATCCCGCTGATATCCTCAAGAGGCTAAATACTCATGAGTTCCAGCTTGCTGAAAAGAGAGATCTCTATGGTTCAAGCTATGGCAAACCACGTGCCCTGAAGGCCAAGGCAGTGTCTGAATCTGAGTGTGAAGATTCTGGTAGTAGCCTTGGTGACCCTGAAGAATTGAGCCAGGAGCTAACACTACTAGTGAAGAAATTCCAGAAATTCTCAAGACGTGGTCGCTTTGGAAAATCTTCAAGGAGCAGTGATTCCTCATCAAGTGACTATAAGAGAAGGCTATGCCACAAATGCAAGAAGCCTGGTCACTACATTCAAGATTGTCCTCAGTGGGACAAGGAACTAAAGAAGAAGAAATACAGGGATTACAGTTCTGATGATGCCAAGAAGAAGAAGAAATCTTCAAAGTCTTCATCATCAAAATCCTCGAAGTCTTCATCTCACAAGAAGAGCAGCTCCAAGAAGGCTCGGGCATTCATTGGCAAGGAAATGGATTCCGAGGCTGAATCTGAGGATAATGAGGAAGAGGAGGCATCCGAGGAGTCTGAGTCAGGTGTGGCAAGTCTAGCTCTTGCTACCGCATTCGTCAGCAAGTCAATCTTCAACTCTGAAGAAAATGGCAACACCAACAACGCTGATCAATGACGACTATGCCCCCACCTACTGCTTCATGGCAAAGGCTGCTATGGTAACTAAATACCCCTCCTCTGAATCAAGTGAGGATGAATCTGATGAAAATCTTAAGCCTAGCTACTCTAAACTTGCTAAGATTGCTGTGAAACAACAAAAGGCTATTGAAAAACTTCAAAACATGCTAGACAAAGGTGATGATATGTTGGGTGAAGAAATGGACCGCACTAAAGACTTAACTGAAAATCTTCAGAGACTTCAGTCTAAGTATGACAACCTTCAAAGTCATCATAAAACCCTCTTAACTGATCATGAGAAGCTTTCTTATGAATTTCTTCAAAGAAAGCAAGATCTTGAGAAGCTAAGAGTGAGTTATGAAGATCTTCAGAAGGAGTGTGATTCATTACTTGCTCAACAAATCAGCGCTACTCGGGAAGAATTTGATCCTCCATGCTTAAAGTGCATTAAACGTAAATCTGCTAATTCTTCACCTGAATGTTCAAATGTTACAAATTCTTCACCTACCTCTGCTATCACTAATTCCTCATCTGAGGACATTGCTAGTATCACTGACGACGCAGGGCTGAAGGAATTGTATATGACAGGCATGTACAAAAGTCTCAAAGGGCATCAGATTCTTTGTGATGTGCTTAAAAAGCAGATCCTAAACAGAAACCCTAGGAAAGAGGGTATTGCCTTTGAGAGGAAACTCAATGCTGATGGAACATATTGGAAGCCTGAGCAGTACCCCAAAACCTCATGGGTTGCTGCAAAGGGACCTCCAGTTGATCCATCTAACTTATCTGGCTTTACATGTGATTTTCCTCATTCTTCTGATGAGTCATTTGACTCCAACTATAAACTGTTCAAAAATCAGAATGGTGAAGTATTTGCTAGATATGTTGGCACTAACTGCAGGAACGGTTCTCCTATGAAGAAAATCTTGGTTCCCAAAAGCTATGTTGAAAGTCTTCAGGTGAATGTCCTCATGACACCACCTATGAAGAATAGGAACCCCAGATCAAACTCTTCATATGGACCAAATTCTTCATATGGAACCAAGTCCTCATACGGACCAAATTCCTCACGTGGATCAAATTCCTCAAAAGGATCAAAATCCTCATATGAACATCATTGTGCTAATAACTCTGTTTCACAGGGTAGAGCTAAGGGCTATGAATATGAGCATTATTCTTCAAATTATTATGTTCATAAGTCCTTGAAGAATTTCTCTGCTTATTCATATGCTTACCCTAACCCATCTTATGTGAAACAAAATGGTTTGGCATCTTTGCCACCTTTCTCATATGGTGCTCGCAGAGTGATGAACTCTTTGCCACCCCTCTAGATGTGGGTGGTGAAGAAAAAGAACTAATTTCTTATGCAGGGTCAGGTCTCCAGTCGTGCTCAAAACGGCTGAAGAACTTTCTGGAGACCTAAACAATGCCTGAAAGGACGCATGCGAATCATGATGAAATGAACTTTCATTTCACACGTCCTTCTACTGATTATCTGATCAAATTACTTGATGAAATTGAACTGATGATACTGATGTCATATTCTTCACTGATGAAGTATATGAGTTTGTAAGCTGCACTAATTCATCTCCAGGATGATCAACCCAAAGCAAACGAGTGGGTCCTCGATAGTGGTTGTACAAATCACATGACTGGTGACAAGAATCTATTGATGGATGCTCCATTAACTCCGTCACATCTGAAGCATATCATCTTTGCTGACAAAGGCAAAAGTCAGGTATTGGGTCTAGGTAAGGTTGTGATCTCTAAGGATCGACACATGGACAAAGTCATGCTTGTCGAGTCCTTAGGATACAACCTAATGTCTGTCTCAATGCTTTGTGATCTTGATATGGTTGTTGTCTTTGGCAAGTATCATTGTGTTGTGATCATGGAACTGACAATTCCAAAGTCTTCGAAGGCTTTAGGAGAGGAGACTTGTACATTGTTGATTTCTCTACAGGACCACAACCTGCCGTGTGCTTACTTGCAAAAGCTTCAGAAGGATGGCTATGGCATCGACGACTTGGTCACGCAGGCATGAGGAATTTGCACATGCTTGCGAAGAAGAGGCATGTCATTGGCATTGAGAATGTCAAATTCCTCAAGGATCACTTGTGTGGTGCCTGTGAAGCTGGAAAAATGACCAAGGCCAAGCATCCAGCGAAGACTATCATGACCACCACTCGACCATTTGAATTGCTTCACATGGATCTCTTCGGTCCTAATCATTATTCTGCTGTGACTAATGATGCATCTCTATATGGCTTCATTATTGTTGATGATTACTCTCGTTACACATGGGTACACATTGTTACTTACAAACATGAAGTGCAGGAAGTCTTCAAACAATTTTCCTCGAGGGCTTCAACCAACTTTGGTGTGAAGATCAAGCACATAAGGAGTGACAATGGAACTGAGTTCAAGAATTCCGGTCTTGATGGCTATCTTGATGAACTCGGTATTACTCATGAGTTATCTGCTCCTTATACTCCTCAGCAAAATGGCATCGTGGAGCGCAAGAACAGAACTCTCGTTGAGATGGCTCGCACTATGCTTGATGAATACAAAACGCCTCATCGTTTTTGGATTGATGCAATTGATACCGCATGCCACATCATCAACAGAGTATATCTTCACAAATTCTTCAAGAAGACTGCCTATGAACTCCTCACTGACAAGAAACCCAATGTGAGTTATTTCAAAGTCTTCGGTGCTAAATGTTGGATTAGAGATCCTCATCACAATGCTAAATTTGCACCGAAAGCACATGAAGGTTTTATGCTTGGTTACGGAAAGGACTCGCACACCTACAGGGTCTTCAACATCACTCTTCACAAGATTGTTGAAACTGTAGATGTGCGGTTCGATGAAACTAATGGCTCGCAAAGAGAGCACCTCCCTTATGTGATAGATGAACCAGCACCTAAGGATTCTATCAGGTTCAAGGCTACTGAGGATATCATTCCTACCGAAGAATCTACTGAAGAATTCATTCCAGAAAGCGAAGATCATCGAGCTGATGTACCTGAGGAAAATGCTGAAGAAAATGCTGATCAAATTCCTCAACGACAACCAGCTCATCCTCGCATTGCGAAAGAAGTGCAAGTTGAAAAGATCATCAATGACATTGAAGCACCAGGTCCTCTCACACGCTCAAAAGCTTCACATTTATCTAACTTTTGTGGGCACTATGCTTTTGTCTCTATCACAGAGCCCACCAAGGTAGATGAAGCATTTCTGGAGCCTGAGTGGATTCAGGCTATGCAAGAAGAATTACATCAGTTCGAGCTCAATAATGTTTGGGAACTGGTCAAACGTCCAGATCCTCGCAAGCATAATATCATCGGCACAAAGTGGATCTACCGCAACAAGCAAGATGAAAATGGCCTTGTGGTGAGGAATAAGGCATGACTTGTAGCTCAAGGCTACACACAGGTTGAAGGAATTGATTTCGATGAAACTTTTGCACCTGTTGCTAGACTTGAGGCTATTCGCATATTACTTGCTTATGCTAACCATAATAATATTATGTTACAAAAAATGGATGTGAAAAGTGCATTCCTCAATGGTAAGCTTGAGGAAGAAGTATATGTTGCTCAACCCCCAGGTTTTGAAGATCCAAAGAATCCTGACAAAGTCTTCAGACTAAACAAGGCCCTCTATGGCCTCAAGCAGGGCCCTCGGGCGTGGTATGACACTTTGAAGGAATTCTTCGTGAAGAATGGCTTCACACCCAGTTCACTCGATCCTACTCTCTTTACTAAATCTTATGATGGTGAACTATTTGTGTGCCAAATATACGTTGATGATATTATCTTTGGCTGTACTGACCAACGTTATAGTGATGAATTTGCCTATATAATGAGTGAACAATATCAAATGTCTATGATGGGAGAGTTGAAATTCTTTTTAGGTCTTCAAATTCGTCAACAACACAATGGGATATTCATATCTCAGGAGAAATACCTCAAGGAAGTTCTGAGGAAATTCGGCATGCAAGATTGCAAAGGAGTCAAAATTCCTATGCCCACAAATGGCCATCTATGCACTGATGAAAATGGTATTGACTTCGATCACAAGGTATACCGCTCCATGATTGGTTCTTTATTGTACTTATGTGCATCTAGGCCAGATATAATGCTTAGTGTTTGCATGTGTGCCCGATTTCAAGCTACACCGAAGGAATCACACCATAAGGCTGTGAAGCATATTCTTTGATATCTAGCTCACACACCAACACTAGGACTATGGTACCCCAAGGGCTCTACTTTTTATCTCATTGGATATTCTGACTCTGACTATGCTGGTGATTGTGTGGACCGCATGTAAACATCTGGTACTTGTCATTTCCTCGGACGATCTTTGGTCTGTTGGTCCTCGAAGAAACAGAACTGCGTATCACTGTCTACTGCTGAAGCTGAGTACATTGCTGCTGGTTCTTGTTGTGCTCAACTGTTGTGGATGAAGCAAACTCTCAAGGACTACGGCATCAACATGAAGAATGTGCCTCTCTACTATGACAATGAGAGTGCCATCAAGATTGCTCACAACCCAGTTCAGCACTCGAAGACAAAGCACATTCAGATTCGTCATCATTTTCTTCGTGATCATGTGTTGAAGGGCGGCATTTCTATTGAGCATGTGAAGACTGAAGAACAGCTAGCCGATATCTTCACAAAGCCCTTGGATGAGAAGAGATTTAGCAAGTTGCGGTGTGAGCTAAATATCTTAGAGTCTTCGAATGTTCTTTGAAAAGGACACACATCCTAACACTTATGCAAAATTGATGACTTAGATATGCAACACATGAAGAAATGTTTTTCTTCAATCAATGAAGAATAACACTCTAAGTGTGAAGAAATTAGTGAAGAATTTGATTCTCATAAACCTACGACAATTGTACGCTGTGTTTGAAATCATCATTCTTATACGGTGGGACACGCCACCACAAAAGTTGAAAATCTTCAAATTTGAGTTTTTCCTCAGTTTTTGAAATTCCTCAGTTTTTCAAATTCTTCAACTTTGCAAAATCTTCATTGTTTCCGTCGTTTTTCTTCATTGGCTACATATACATATATGGGTTTATGTCCTCTAAAGCATTCACTTATGGCTATTTCTTCAAGTTGCATTTTATGCTAAGTGAATGTGATCGGACCCTTCCCCCTCTATGCTATACTCAACCCAATCTTTTCACAAATTCTTCATGTGCGTTCTATTTGAAACTCGTTCAAAATCTTCACTGTGTCCTTGTTAGCTGAAGAAATTGCGAACGAAATTTTAAAACCTATCTTATCCAAATTTTTGGTTTTGCCGCTCAAACCGTCCCGTATCCCACAATAGACTTATCTATTCACCCACGATCTAACACGATCTACACCTTCAGTACGTGGGTGACACACGTCAAGCGAATGAGAAGGGCCAGGGGCACATTCGTCCTAAATCTTCGGGCGAACAGTTTTTCACCGTGACTATAAATACCCCCTCACCCTTCCTCACTTCCTTTACTCCGCTCGACCACTCTCTCTCGCTCGAGCTTCTCAAACCCTAGTGCCGCCGCTACTTCATCGTCGCCGGTGAGGAAGAGCTTCACTGCCTCGACCTCTTCGCCATCGTACTAGCGCCGGCTGCGGAAATCTTCACTCCGCCGCTACCGTAGCTGTCTTCCTCCGCCAAGTTAGGGGCGTGGAAGATCTGAACTGACGAGCTTCAAATCTACACTTCTCAGTTTGTTGTGTTCGTCATCAAGGGTAATTAAAAGTTACTTTTACTACCCTCCTTGATTCTAATTTTCTCTACAAAATCTTCAAAGGTGTTTTATTCTTCAACTCTTCACACACATAACACCTCACTAGTCATCTATTCTTGATTCGTTTCCCTAAGCATCATTTTCTTCAAGATTCCTCAATTGTGTGGATTGTCGATCTATACAACTCTGGAACCTAAGACAAAGTACGCTTAGTGAAATTCTTCAAGACTCATCTGGTCAAATTCCTCAAACTTGTTCATTTTGAAAATCTTCTGAGAACGCATGACCCCTTCAAATTCCTCGCAACTATACTCTGTTCACAGGTACTCATGTCCGCTGCTGAATCACTAGGTTCTCATCAACTTAACTCATTTGCAGCGTTCCTTGAAGAAAAGTTGCATACTTCTTCAGAGTGTTCAATTGTTCAAATTCCTCATCTGAAGAATATGGCTGAAGGGAAGAAACCACAGAAAGGAGGAAAGAAGCCTGAGGTCATGACTGCATTTGAAATTCCTGAGGACATCTATGCTGACTATTGCACACCTGATGAGGCCGAGTTCGGAAAAGAAAGCAAAACTCAGTGCAAGGTGCGCATACAAAGAATTGAAAGGAGATGGGCAAGAGAATGGAGGGATTACAGATATGTAACTCCAAAGTATATGAAGAAATTCGCTCTAAATCCTCCATGCCCAAGAGCTCCATTGGCACCTGGTCAAAGAGCTGATCCCACCAGCCTCAAGCGCGGTGAGGATTTTCCTGATGAATGGGCCAAGCGCCAAGCCAAGTTGGCTAGACACGCCAAAGAAGCAGTGAGGAAATTTAATGACTCTGTTGCTCCTGCTGCCACAAAGGCCTCTGACAAGCCTAGGAAATCAATGGCAAAGAAGCCCGCTCACAAGCCAAGTGCTTCAACAACTGTGCCCTCACGGCCAAGTTCCTCAGCAATGCCCTCATGGCCAGAATCTTCAAAGCCCTCACGGCCAATTCCTCACGCTGATCCTGCTCCTCCAAAGTCCTCAGTTGCTCCGGCAAAGTCCTCAACACCTGTTCACCTGGACACATGCCAAAGGACTACAGGCATCTCTATTGCCTCTCGTGTCTCAGTAAGTTCCTCAGTTGCACCAAACTCTTCATCAGGCCCCACTATGCTGAAGACAAAGGCCACTGCTGGACGAGGTCCTCGGCCTAGTCCGAAGAAGAAACAAGTTGCCTTCCATGTGCCATCTGATGATGATGCTGATGATGATGAACTTGCAGAAATCATCAGAGACAGGCAAGAAAAGGCCGCTAGAGCCAAAGGCAAAAATGTGCCACTGCTTTTGGATCCTAAGTTGATCCTTGACTACATTGATCTCTGGCACAAGGACCCAAACACTCCTATGCCTGATTTTCATTTGACACCTGGCCAAAGTCACATGCTGACCCATTTCATCTCTGAAGAGAAATGGAAATTTGAGAAGGCCAGACAAATCAAGAAGGCTCAGTTCAGGAAAGAGAAGTTCCTGAAGAACAATGTTGTCAAAATGACACCTGATGAACTCCTCAAGATCCAGTCTGAGATCAAAACCCTCAGCGACAATTTCAATTCCTATTATGCTGATTGGCAAGGAGCCAAAGTCAGGTTTGTTAAACTGACTGAGAAGTTCACCAATGTTGCAGCCCCATCGAAACAAGAAAGTCCTCATGTTGCAGCCTCTGCTCAGCAAAATGAAGAACATGCCAGCATCGCTGATGATTTTCAGCCTGCTGAAGATAATGCTAGCTCCAGGGCTGATGATTCCATTCTAGCCGCTGATGAAACTGCCAGGGCATCCACTAGTGGTGCGCCTGAAGAAAATGAAGATGTCAGAGCTACTGCATCAGTTGCGCCTGAAGAAATTCAACCAAATTCCTCAGCTCCTCCTGCACCTACACCAACTCCTACCCTTCCATCTGCATCAGATGTGAGGAAGACCAAGGCTGCAGAGAGAACTGTAGTGAAGAAAAGGAAAGCATCATCTGCTTCAGATTCTTCAGCTCCGAAGAAAATGAAGACCATGACCAGCTCTTTTGAGAACCCTATTGATGTTGTTCCAATTTCCACCATACCATCAAAGGACCTTGTTCCTTATGGTGAAGAATATGCGATTCCTAGTGGATCTGTTGAAGAACATCATTCTGCTGCTTCATCAGAGCAGATTGATGAAGAAATTGAAGTGGATGCAATCCCTTCAACTCATGCTGCTTCCTCGCCCATGCCTCAGTTCACAGCTGAAAAGGCCGGCGTTAAAGAACTTGAAGATGAAGACGTGGACAGTGGATGCTCCACGCCTGTGATGACTGATGACTTTTGGGAAAGTCAGCATCCCAATACTCCACTCTTCACCCCACTACAGCAGATACCTCAGTCCCTCGCACCAACCGTTCAGCTGGGCTCTGAAGAAACTCATCCCACCTCGTCTGTGCATGAAGAAATTCCAGCCACTAGTGCTGAAGAAACTGCTGCTACTGATACGTTGCACATGCAAACTGCCACTAAAGAGGAACCAGAAATTCCTCAGCCTGAAGAACCAGAAATTCCTCAGCCTGTAGAACCTGAGATTGTGATTCCTGAGGTTGTGATGAAACTCACTGACACTCCTGTGCCCAAGCCAAAGGATCCATTCTCAAAGAAGCAAAAGTTCAAGGCTGCTGATTTCTTCAACGAGCATGTGTTCTTCACTGCTTATAATCCATATGATTCTGCTCGCATAAGGAAGAGGCATTTCTGGACTGATAGTCAAGCAAACTTTTATTCCTCTGTGCTATTTGACAAAGACAAAGTCTTCGAGCATGCACACATTCCTCATGTGGACATGGAATCTCTGCCGTGCTTCCAGCCAGTCCTTGGTGTTCTTCACGACGTTGGATTACTGAATTTCTGTATTGACATCTGTGATTGGAATGAAGAACTCATTCTTCAATTCTATGCGATGCTGCACATCACAGGAAATTCTGAAGATGTGAATTCATGGGTGTTGGACTGGATGTCTGAAAATACTCACTACAAGGCACCAGCCACTAAATTGCTTCGTGTCCTCCCACTTAGTCCTCCCCTTGATGGTGCTCGTTGCATCTACAATGAGCCTGTGCTTACAGATCATTACATGCAAGTGTTGATGAAGCCTTTGAAGCCAGGGCAAGCTCCTCGAACCAAATTCCTCGTCAAGGAATTACTATATGTGCCACGAACTGTCTATCGCATTCTAACGAAGACAATGAGTCCTATCAAAGGTCACGACTCAAATGATGAAGAAGTCGTTGGCATCATGAAGAATATGCTTTTCAACATCGTTCATGGCGTCCCCGTCAACTTCCATGATTTCTTCATGAGGACTCTGGCAAACATTGCTATGTCACCGTTTGAGCTGAAGCCTTATGCACCATGGATTATGAAATTCATCAGGACAAGGTCTTCACTCAACTACAAAGCTGATACTCTGAACCATGGCAGTTTCTTGCCTCCAATTGAAGTCCTCAAACGGACATTTTCCTCAGCTGATGACAAAGGCAAGGCAACTGTTGTGATAGATGAAGGCATTTGTCCATTGGATGGTCAATTTCGCAAGGCTGCATCTTACTCCACCAATGATGACTCTGCAACACATGATTCTGCCGCCAATACCTCTGCCAAGCAAATTCCTCGAGCCACAGCACCCAGGGTGATGACTGATCGTGAGTTACTCCTCAGTCTTCATCAGAAAGTTGATCGCAACCATAAATGGGTCAAGTGTCAGTTTGGTTCCATTCTTTACAACATGACCTCAACCCACAATGCTGTGAAGAAAAACCAGTACTACCTCCATGAAACCTTCAACCGTACCTAGGTTGTTCTATCTCATATCTACAGCGCCGAAGATCTGAAGAACATGGGTCTCAAGGAAGAATTTGACTGGTCTGCACCTCCACCGAATAAATTCAAGAAGGTCAAGGTTCCTTCCTTGGTGGCCAGCTTCTACTCTTCATCGCGCGACACTGATGAAAATGAAGATTTGGACGACACTGCGGCAGGCCCTACTACGACAACCGACCCCGGCAACGCTGGCGCTCCTCCATCAACTTGATATTCTTCAGGGGCGTTAGTCCTCAGTTTCGATCATTTTGGTCATTCGATGAAAAAGGGGGAGAAATATGAGTTAGTCTTCAAGCGGGTCTATTATATGGGCATTTTTTTTGCTAAGTTACAACTCTCGTTCTTCTGAAACTTTTATTGGATCGAGTTGTAATCTTAAACCCGATGGTGCTCTGATACTTTTGATGCACTGTGCTCTGATTTTGCATGCTTACTCCTTGTTAATATTATTAATCGCATGCTAAATCTCCTTAGGCACCATATTTCATCAGGCATTTCAAATTCTTCATATTATATGGCAAATGCATGTATGAATTACAAGATATAGGGGGAGATCTCCATGATTCAACTCTTCAAGTGTGCATTGCTTCAAAAGCAAATTCCTCGCTATGCACATCTTCAGGGGGATTTCTTCTATATCTTGCTATCAAATTCGTCAATATCAGTACTTACACTTCATATGTTTATCCCCGTTGAAAACTTAACCTATATTGTCATCAATCACCAAAAAGGGGGAGATTGTAAGTGCATCTAGTGCCCCTTAGTGATTTTGGTGTATTGAAGACTTATAGGTTAAGGATCTAATGTGTTTATGAGTGTACACAGGTCTATAAGTCTATGAGGAGTTTGATATTTACAGAGAAAGTCGACCCCTAAAATGAATATCTTCGACTGAAGATTCTGGTATTTCTGAAGACTTTCATGAAGACTTTGAAAGTGAAGAAATTGGTGTGTCCGTGAAGACTTGATATTCATGCGAGGAATATGAAGCTTGAAGACTTTCGTTTTCATAGTTTTGTTTTTCTCTTTCTTGCGTCATAGGAAACACCGTACTATTAAAGGGGGTCGAGGAAATACTAAAGGAAAAATTTCCATGTGATGCTCAACTCAAAATCCTACACCTACCAATCCCTTCGAGTGAAGCCATTGGAAATCTCATACAGTTCAGTCAATTTCTTCAGAGACAGAGACGAAGTTCTTCTGGTCGCTGAGGAATTTGTTCTGACTGAGGAGTTAGGAATTCGCCAGTGCAGATTGCCTACACAGTGAGGAACATGATAGCCCTGAGGAATTTGAGAGTCAAATTTCCGACCGTTGTTGTGCTACGCGCCAGCTATCCCAAAATATCTTATCCACATAACGGTCATATCAATGAAGTGCATTTATGTCTTATCATGTCGGGCTGCTCCCTAGGCTATAAATAGCCGCCCCCTACAACCACTAGCTGGTTGGCTGCTCCGAGAGAAACTGACACTTGTCATTTGAGAGCAACCCATCCTCCGAGGACTTTGAGCGAATCATCGAGTGAGGAAAATCCAAACCCAAACACCCACAAACCCAAAGTGATTGAGCATCACTGAAGAGATTGATCCTACGTGGATCCGACGCTTGTTACCTTTGAAGACTGTGCTTCTTCCAGACGGTTAGGCGTCATGGTCTAGAGCATCCAAGAGGAATTGTGGATCGCCGAGTGACCGAAGTCTGTGAAGGTTTGGAAGTCGCCTGAAGACTTACCACGAGTGATTGGACGAGGTCTGTGTGACCTTAGTTCAAGGAGAATACGGTGAGGACTTGGTGTCCTTAGTTGCGTGCTCAGCAACTGGGTGTCTGGGACTGTGTGTCCTCGATTTTAAATACTCAGCCGCTCCAACCAGATGTACAACTGAGACAGCAGTTGGAACTGGTCTACCAAATCATTGTCTTCACCAACCCTACTGGTTCTATTTCCTCAACTCTTTCATTTCCTCATTACTGTGTTGAGTGATTGTTCATATCTGTGTTTGAAGACTTTGACTGAAGACTTTCTCAATTTCCTTAGTTCAATTTCTTCAGTCTGTTTGTCTTCATCTTGTGTTATCCTGTGATTACGCTTTCTGTACTCTGTGCTTGTCTTCATTTCATCATGATGACCATGCCTGTATTTTGTTATGCTTACTCTTGAGTACTTATTCCACTGCAAGTAGTTATTCGCTAAGGAATTTCCTCACCGGCAAATTCCTCAGTGAAGAAGTCATAAAAATCGCCTATTCACCCCCCTCTAGTCGATATAATGCACTTTCAGCACCGTCATGATCACCATCGTCACTGGTGCGACACCTTGATCTCCATCGTAGCATCGTTGTCATCTCGCCAACTATTGCTTCTACGACTATCGCTACTGCTTAGTGATAAAGTAAAGCAAGTACAGGGCGGTTGCATTGCCAACAATAAAAAGACAATCGTATGGCTCCTACGAGTTGCCGATAACTCTGTTACAAAATATGATCATCTCATACAATAAAATTTAGCATCATGTCTTGACCATATCACATCACAACATGCCCTGCAAAACAAGTTAGACGTCTTCTACTTTGTTGTTGCAAATTTTTACGTGGTTGCTACGGGCTGAGCAAGAACAGTTCTTACCTATGCATCAAAACCACAATGATATTTCGTCAAGTTAGTGATGTTTTAACCTTCAACAAGGATCGGGCGTAGCCACACTCGATTCAACTAAAGTTGGAGAAACTGACATCCACCAGCCACCTGTGTGCAAAGCACGTCGGTAGAACCAGTCTCATGTAAGCGTACGCGTAATGTCGGTCCGGGCCGCTTCATCCAACAATACCGCCGAACCAAAGTATGACATGCTGATAAGCAGTATGACTTGTATCGCCCACAACTCACTTGTGTTCTACTCGTGCATATAACATCTACGCATAAACCTGGCTCGGATGCCACTGTTGGGAAACGTAGTAATTTCAAAAAAATTCCTACGCACACGCAAGATCATGGTGATGCATAGCAACGAGAGGGAGGAGTGTCTTCCACGTATCCTCGTAGACCGTAAGCGGAAGCGTTATGACAATGCGGTTGATGTAGTCGTACGTCTTCACGATGGACCGATCCAAGTACCGAACGTACGGCACCTCCACGGTCTGCACACGTTCAGCTCAGTGACGTCCCACGAACTCACGATCCAGTAGAGCTTCGAGGGAGAGTTCCATCAGCACGATGGCGTGATGACGGTGTTGATGAAGCTATCGACGCAGGGCTTCGCCTAAGCACCGCTACGATATGATCGAGGTGGATTATGGTGGAGGAGGGCACCACACACGGCTAAAGATCAATGATCAACTTGTCTCTGTGGGGTGCCCCCCCTGCCCGTATATAAAGGAGTGGAGGAGGGGAGGGGCCGGCCCTCTCTATGGCGCGCCCTGGGGAGTCCTAGTCCCACCGGGTGTAGGATCCTCCCCTTCCATGTAGTAGGAGTAGGAGTCAAGGAAAGGGAAGAGAGAAGAGAAGGAAGGAGGGGGCACCGCCCCTCCCCCTAGTCCAATTCGGACTAGGCCTTGGGGGGCGCGCGGCCTACCTCTCTCTCTCTCTCTCCCTTAAAGCCCAATAAGGCCCATATACTCCCCGGCGAATTCCCGTAACTCTCCGGTACTCCGATAAATACCCGAATCACTCGGAACCTTTCCGATGTCCGAATATAGTTGTCCAATATATCGATCTTTACGTCTCGGCCATTTTGAGACTCCTCGTCATGTCCCCGATCTCATCCGGGACTGCGAACTACCTTCGGTACATCAAAACACATAACTCATAATATAAATCGTCACCGAACTTTAAGCGTGCGGACCCTACGGGTTCGAGAACTATGTAGACATGACCGAGACACGTCTCCGGTCAATAACCAATAGCGGAACCTGGATGCTCATATTGGCTCCCACATATTCTATGAAGATCTTTATCGGTCAAACCATATAACAAGATACGTCGTTCCTTTTGTTATCGATATGTTACTTGCCTGAGATTCGATCGTCGGTATCTCAATACCTAGTTCAATCTTGTTACCGGTAAGTCTCTTTACTCGTTCTGTAATGCATCATCCCGCAACTAACTCATTAGTTACATTGCTTGCAAGGCTTATAGTGATGTACATTACCGAGAGGGTCCAGAGATACCTCTCCGACAATCGAAGTGACAAATCCTAATCTCAATCTATGCCAACTCAACAAGTACCATCGGAGACACCTGTAGAGCACCTTTATAATCACCCAGTTACGTTGTGACATTTGGTAGCACACAAAGTGTTCCTCCGGTATTCGGGAGTTGCATAATCTCATAGTCATAGGAACATGTATAAGTCATGAAGAAAGCAATAGCAACATACTAAACGATCGAGTGCTAAGCTAACGGAATGGGTCAAGTCAATCACATCATTCTCCAATGATGTGACCCCGTTAATCAAATGACAACTCATGTCTATGGTTAGGAAACACAACCATTTTTTATTCAACGAGCTAGTCAAGTAGAGGCATACTAGTGACATTATGTTTGTCTATGTATTCACACCTGTACTAAGTTTCCGGTTAATACAATTCTAGCATGAATAATAAACATTTATCACGATATAAGGAAATATAAATAACAACTTTATTATTGCCTCTAGGGCATATTTCCTTCAATTTCCTCACACTGAAATCCTCAGTGAAGAATTCATAAAAATCGCCTATTCAGCCCCCCTCTAGTCGACATAACGCACTTTCAGTAGGATCTAGCGTTCTGGACGACAACCTCTCCAATGCAGGGCAGGGCTCCGGTTTGTTGGTTGGCAGTTTTGCCTTTCTTCTTCGACAAAATCAAGCAAAGATGGTTGTTACAGGGCCAACGACGTTCACGGTTGTCCCCTAACTAATGTTCCACAAATATAAGTGCTCCACTGTTCGTGGAGGTCCTTTATTCAGTTCTGAAAGCTTCGATGCGATTAGGCACCGACAGTCTTTTGGTCTACCTCTGACGACAACGTTGAAGGAAGACGACAACATGCTTGGCATTAGTTCAACAATCGCCCCTGTCAAAGACTTTGTTGTAATTTTATTTTTGTGGGGACGGTTCTCCTGTAGTTCCACAGCGACACTACTCTTGTCCTGAGTTCATTTTGGAAATGTATGTTTTCTTGAGTTTGAAAACGAGAAACATAGTTAGATTCCGAACTTAAGAGCATGATTGGTTTGATGAGCATAATTTGTGTGCCAACATTTGAATATTGACTAGTGTTTGGTTGATTACCAATTTTACTTGTCAACATCATAAGAAGTTGTCAATATTTGGTAACTTTTTGATATTGCCAAGTATTGGCAATGCCAAATATTAGCATCAAACTAATTAGCCTATAAAACTTCACAAGTACTACGAATTTAAGCTGATTCGGGCCAATTCTTTTGGGCGTCTTAAAAAAATAAGCTACCCCTCCACAGAATAAAAGATAAGCCGCCTACTAAATTTGTTTTTTTTAGGGAAGCCTACTAAATTTGTTGAGGCTTCTAAACTAGTTCTGGGACAGGCGCTATATGTTGGGCCAGGCCGCACACATGCCCAGCATTCACCCACCCAGAGGCCCACAGCCCACAGCCCGAACTAGTAGGCCAACTCGAGGTTTCTCCTCTCGTGGCACGCACGCAGACCAACGGAATCGGGCGACGAGGGTTTCTGCGCTCCAACATCCCGGCGGCGAGGAAGAGAAGGCGGCGGAGATGGCGGTGATGGACACGGCGTTCAAGGTGCTGACGGCGGGGCTGGGCGTCGCGACGCTCTACCTGGCCGGCTCCTTCTCCTTCAACGTCTACCGCGGCCTCGCCTGGCACTCCGAGCAATCCGTAAGCGCCGCCCGCCCCAATCCTGCCCCCGTATTCTCGACCCGTTATGTATGAGCCCTTGGTGGGGGGCAGATTCCTCTCCCGACTCGCCCTGCTGCTTTAGTCGTGCCGAATACATCCCCTCCTTTGGCCTGCGAAATCGGAGCAGATTTATACCGTTTGTGTACTGGTTGAATGCGTGGTTGCGCTCTGACGGGAGATGCGGGGACGGGTGTGTTGGCGCGTGAGAGGGTGGACGCAGGCGTGTGATTAGGTGCCGCGTTGCTGGCAGGGCATGATCCATGGATCTCTGTCCATGTGTGTGTGTGTGTGTGGCTATGCGCTTCTTCCATGTTTACAGTGGGGGAAACCTGAGATTTCCTAGCCATATCGTCCTGTGTGTTTTGCTGTTTTGCTCATGTCATTTTGTACCTAAGTCAGGGATCCCTGTGGTTATTGGTGTTAATTGCAGTAATGGAGGATCACATATATTCACAATGTTGGTTGAGTAACAATATATTCTGCTCTTGA
Source organism: Triticum aestivum (assembly GCF_018294505.1). Taxonomy (NCBI): domain Eukaryota; kingdom Viridiplantae; phylum Streptophyta; class Magnoliopsida; order Poales; family Poaceae; genus Triticum; species Triticum aestivum. Next base: position 668,480,388 of record NC_057807.1, on the reverse strand, counting down.
AAGAGGGATCTGTATTTTTTAGGCTGAATCCCATGCACGCCTGCTTTTACTTGGGCAGCAAATGGGAACTTCTTTTAGATACTCCTTTAGTGTCTAGTGCCGCGACCATGCTCATTGTATTTAGAATATCATGGCCACAGATTATCTGGGTTCTTGTGTAGACTGAGAATTTGGTGCAGTTTTATGTGAGGCGTATGGCCGTAATGGAACCGTGTTCATCAAATTGTGAGCTTTAATATATTTAAATTGAGCTGGTCAGTATCATCACAATATTCTTAACCTTCAATGTGACTGAATAATCAGGTGTTCTATAAAGGTCATTTTGTTTTTTATGTGAGCTACAGACAAAAATGCACCGATATGAATATGGGTTCAGTATCAGTATCAGGGCGATATGGATATGGGTATAGTAACGGGGCGATGCGGATACGTAAATACGTCATTTTTTAAAAGCGCCAATACAGGGATACGTTTGACTTTTAGAAAATATTACTAATAAATATATGTTATTAATTAAGCATTCAACCATTAAGCATGTTTTTACTCAGTGCAGTTACTGCAGTCCATTCTCTTTTATCTTCTTATGCATGATTCTAACGAAAGCCAAGAACCAACAGTCAAACAACAAGTTAGCAAACTTAAAAGTTTAATATTGGTCAAGAGAGCAACAGGACTACTCTACTGGAGAGGGAGGAAGATGAAGCGAGCACCGGAGAGCAGAAAGCATGCCCTGCTGCCGCTGCTGCTAGAGACTGAGAGGGGGATGAGGCGAGGAGCTGACAATGGCTTGCTGCCAGTGAGCTGTTGCAGGAGCCCTGAGCCCACCACTGCCTCGCCGCTGGCTGCTGCATTTAGATAACAAAGAGCTAGTCAGCCTTGAGAAGTGACCTTGTGAGACACGGTCTATGGTACTGGTACATCAACATCAGTAGCATTAGAGAGAAAGGGAGCAAGAGCAGGAGCATACCTTGCTGCTGCAGCCAGCTGCCGCTGCGTGAGTGACCGAGAGGGGGAGTCGGGGATGACAGGGAGGAGGTGAGGAGGGAACTAGTAGGACTGGAGCAGGACCGCAGGAGCCCTCTGCATGCTCGCCTCCGGCCTGCCGCAGCTGCCGTTTAGCTCGGGAGGGAAAGGAATCAGGGAGGGATTGCGCTGGACAGGGTATCGGGATAAGTAGGGTCGAGTCTTACTGGGCTGGGTCGTATCCGGGGGAAGTATCATGGGAAGTATCCAGCACGCATTTGGGAATTAACTTCTTTGTTTTTGTTGCTTTAGCCGTGGATACTTTACTGATATGTATCAGCCACATATCAGGGAGGGATGGTATCTGATATGGATTCACTATGCCCAGGACGGATCGGTGTTTCTTAGGGTACAGAATGAAGGATGACGGGACGAGTAGTAAACCTGTTGGCTCTTCTCGATGTATCTGGCCTAAGCTTAAAAATGGAAACCTATATTTGTGACACCATGTTGTTATATGTAAATTTGATCTGGTTCAGTAAATCATTCATTATTTGCTGAAAGGAAATGATTGCAGCACCCGCTGATGATAAAATGCAGCTTAGATAGTGAGGAATTATAGGCAATAGTTGTGGGCTTAACTTAGTCATCTTTTTTGGTACATACACAAAACTGACGCAGCAGCAACTCGTGTTTCTAAGTCATTTTGTTCTCTGATATTTGCTGCATTCAATGTCATTGTGCAACCTGTTCTGAAATGCATTCTAACTTCTTTTGGGTGTGTTACAGAAGCTAGAAAAAGAAAAGGAGAAGAATGAAGATTGAGAAGGAAGGACGGCAAGTTAGTGTCGGGGATTATTACCAACCAAAAGGACCTACAAAAAATCTCGACTTGTGGTTATGTTTTCTGGGACTGATTTCCAGGCGGTTCCTTTGATGTAATATAGATTCAGGATTTGGATGATCATATCTCTTTAAGTGCTCTCAGTTTTTACATATTTCTGCGTTGCACTAAATAAGGGTGCTCTGAGATGGAAGACAAGATATGTGTGTTCTGTGAATCTTTTCCTTCGGGCATTATTACACACTTAGGATCAGTTGAATGAAACATATGAAAACTGCTCATGTGTTTCCTGTCTTCTTGTTTATGTGCCGTCCATCCATTAAACTTGCATGATAACTGCAAGAGGAATGTTCATTGATATACAGGCATATAGTTCTTCAAGGTAGCAGTTGAATCAGCAATCCCATGGATGATCAACCCATGCAACTACACAGTAAGCAGCCAAGCCGGCAGTTTCAGCGCAACCAGATGGCCAACCACTATGCCATGATACATTAGTCACAGGACACAATTCATATATGGATACTCACAGACCAAAACTAGTGTATATAATTCAATTGTAGGTCTGAAAACATTAGTACAATTATGCAGTTCAAGCTGTGAAAACATAAGAAAAATCACTCTAACAAGAGTTTGTCCTAGAACAATCATGCATGCAGTGTCTTCTCGACCTATGTTGTGAGCAACAGATACACAAGGCCTTTCAAATATCCAACAATTTCGGAGCCACCGAGCTTTGAGATTCCGAAGACCCTGTCAACGAAAGTGATTGGGACCTGGACATGAGAAGCAAAGTTACAACTATCAAAGCCAAGAGATTATAATCCAGCCTTACACAAATGAAAATGGGTGAGCGCGAAATGGCTTACCTCTTCAATGTGATAACCTTTCCTAGTAGCCCTGACAATCATCTCCATTTGGAATACATAGCCCTTGCTGACGCAGGAGGAGATGACATCCTCCAAAACACTTCGCTTATATAGCCTAGGAAATCGGGCGAAGCATCAAATAAAAGTAATTATTGGGATCTTATTCCATATTTATTAAATAAAATGAGACACACCTAAATGATCCAGTCAGATCAGAAGCTCCAGGCTGTAGCAACGTCTGTGCCAGAACATTTGCTCCCCTGCTGGTCAACTTCCGCATAAGATTCCAACCATGGACACCGCCGTTGCTAACATAACGGGTGCCAGTTACAATGTCAGCACCGGTTTCCTTTTGCTTCCTGGCCAATGATGAACATGATTTACAAAGCTATATAGGTTCTTCCAAGTAACTGTTTTTGTGAGCTTGGATAGTCAGCTATACCAAACTTCTCTGAAGTTGTTTCAGCCATTAAATCAAACAACTAACACTCAACAAGGTACATATCTATGTCTTTGTTAGCCAAAATTCCATTTCTAGGCCTGACAAGAGCAAACTGGCTAATTAAGACATATTTTGCCGAAGAGAAGAGACCAGTCAAAACAGAACAGAGTAAATAGAAAAATTTATATTTTACTCCCTCCGTTCGTAAATATAAGTCTTTTTAGAGATTCCAATGCGGACTACATATGGAGCAAAATGCGGACTCTAAAATATGTCTACATACATCCGTATGTTGTTCTTATTGAAATCTCTAAAAAGACTTATATTTAGGAACAGAGGGAGTATAAATGTGCACTTAATATTTACAAAGCATACAGTAGGGCAGTGTCAGTGCCCATGCCAGCCTATATAAACAGCTGGGGAGAATGGCTCAGAGAAAACCTTTCGCCGAATCACATCACATCATGCTACTACCATCCCAGAACGACGACGAGAGGATATCGATCATCCGTGTTTGGAGGCAGCTGTAAGACCGGCCTTTCAATTTCTCCTCACTGCCACACAATTATATCTGTATCTATCTAGAAACAAAGCGCACAAGAACACATGTCCATAGAGGATCCAAGAAAGAAGGGATGCAGCGGCAGAGTGAGAGCGAGCAATCAAGAACACATGTCCATAGAGGAACCAAGAAAGAAGGGATGCAGCGGCAGAGTGAGAGCGAGCAATCAAGTGGAGGCGCCACCATGACTGTGGCGCTACCCTTGCATCTTATGCAGAGCAATTGGGTTGGAGGGATCCCTATTTGCGACTGCACCCTGGTCCTGTACTAATTGGCAGCCAGGAAGAATAGAAAAAAGAAGGTATTAGAAGGTCAGAATTGGATTCTCTCGGTGGCCGGAAGGAGTGCCTCCGTCCATCTTGGTGATATTTTTTGGTCTGTGGAGTGGTTTATTCACATTTAATTTGATGGTCAGGCAAATTGCTAAGCACGGGTAATTAAGACCCCCACTGAAAATAGGGATGTCTCCTACGCCACCCACAATATGTGGAAGTGCTTAATGTGGCCTTGATTGACACCGACAGGAGCCACTCTACATGTGAACTCTGTGATGTTACTGTTGAAAACAGCCACTGTAATTATGTTTCTCTCTTCTGCTACTAGAGACTCACCAGTCCTGCCAGTTTCCTCAATAACATAAAATACAAAGCATACTAATCCAATCATTCTTGCCGGATAAAGTTAAAAGCATCTTTCAGTATATGATTCTCACCTGATGAAGCTTGGCAAATACTTCGGCTGTTCAGAACAGAAAAAGGAATCAGTAACTAAAAGGAACAGAACTATTTAAATACTCAACTATGCCAAATAACATAGAGAAGAAAATGAGAAGAAACATACATGATGAGATAGATCTGCATCCATTATAACAACGAACTCCCCTGAAGCATGCTTTAATCCATGCATATATGCAGTACCTGAATGTTTACAGTAGTTCATTAACACAAACATCAAGCATAACAATCACCATAGGTAGAAATGGGCAGCTAAGCTCACCAAGTCCTAGCTTCCTTGGTCTAGCTCGCAGTAGCTGGAATTATATCAGGTAAAAAACATTGCAGTAAGTCATTAATAACCAAAACTTGGACCACAAATATATACATAAACTCATACATCAACATGTTTGTTAAATTACTTACAACACGATCTTCGCCATATACTTGCTGCAGCTGCTTTACAATGTCTTGAGTTCCATCGGGGCTTCCATCATCCACAATAATGATTTCGAACTTGGCATCCCTACAGTAGAAAGTTACATCATCAGTTAAAGTTAAGTAAATAAATGCAACAGCCTTGTGATTTGAAATACACCAACATCATGCTAAATATAATAAGAGTATACAGAACCAACAGAACATGTTGTAATACTGACCAAATACTATGTGTATACAACAGCAACAGAAAACATGTTGGATGCTACAAATAAATGTGCTGCGTGATGGATTCTAAAAAACCGCTACAGATAATGTGAATACAAAAAGAGCCAGCGCTTGTAAGATTCAGAGAAATCTGATTTTATCAAATCTAAAAATAAGATGGTGTAGTCATACCAACTAGGAAGTTATTCAGAGCTAACCAGTTGACACCAGCACTACAATCTAGGGTATGAACACTGTTAAGTGCTAACTGAAACCAGCTAAGCACATTGACAGGACCAGATATACTTTGGATAACTCTGAATAACTTCCTAGTCTTCGACAAAATAACAAGAAGCAGAAACTATTTATTTTTTTTGAACGGTCACCGGGGGGGAGAGGATCCCCACCTGAATATATTGCTCAAAAAGCTGCCAAAGCCAAGAGTCACCCCTTAACTTTGGCTGATCCCGTTTATAAGGGAAACAGGATCGAAAACCTAAACAAATTGACCCCGTTTATAAGGGAAACCGGGCCGAACCGTAGAAACTATTTTTGAAATCGTCTTATGACACTTTCACCTTGCTCTGATGTTCTTTGAGAGTTCTTCTCACAAGATAAAGTGGACAACAGAGACTCAATTCCTCTGAACACGGCACCACTAGCATTTAGCATCTACATACCTCTAAAAAGCGACAATGAGCATATCTCATGGTCCAGGTCCGAATCAAACACAATAGGCAATTGCAGAGGTGTTGTAAAGTTGCGACATGTGAGTATAGAATGAACTAATAGCTACTGAATTTTCTGCTTAACCTGGGCTGCGAACCTCATAGCAATTAGCAACAAAATTTTCAGTTGATGTGGGCGCACCCCGCCCAAGGTTTATTCTACAGAAGAGAAAATCTGAGCCGGCTTGGAATCTTTCTGGATCACAGGATCACTAGCATTTGCCAGCTACACATGATGAGATGCGACAGCGATCACAACCATATCTCATGGCCTGAATCGAATGCAATACTAGTTAGTTCCAAAGGGGTCTTATACAGTTGCACTACGTGAGTGGGGAATTGGAGAGCCCCAGAGCCATTAGCAGTACTAGCCTTTAAACGAAAGCTTCAATCACGCACCCCGCCCCAGGTTTATCTACACAGCAGAAAATCTGAGCAGGCTTGGAACCTATCCGGATCACAAACGACCTCCGTCAACAAAGATCTCAACTACCGAAAGAACTAAAAGAGGATGCACGGAGGTGGGTGATTGATGGGAGATTACGGGGGGTGCTTGAAGATGAGGTAGACGATGAGGGCGATGTTGAGGCGCTCGTTGTAGGTGGGCACGATGATGCTGTACTCCGGCCTGCCGCCTCCCGCCTCCCCTCCCTTCTCCATCGCCGCCGCTGCCGCAGGTCCGCCTCCACCGGGCCGAGCAGAGCAGCGCGGGCAGATCACCTCTTCTTGGTTGCGATCTGACGCGAGCGCCGCCGCAGACGCCGTTGGGCAGGGGCGGAGGGAAGCCGGCGAGAGATTGGCGAGGCCGATTTCCCGTCGCCGGCCGGCAGTCAAGTCGGGCTTGGATGGGCCGCGTATCGGCGCAAAAGTACCGTTTTCATACGGGCTAACTGGGAGAAGCTTTATGTGGGCCGCAGGCACCAAGAAGAGGTAGTACTTGCAAAAGATCCAATGGTTCTTGTTTTTCTTCATTGTTCCTTTTTGTTATTTTTCACTTTGAGAACTAGTCACGAATATCGAATTCAAGAAAAAAAGTTCATAATTTCAAAAATCGTTCACTAATTTCAAAAAATGTTCCAATTTTCTGAAAATTCACGAATTTTCAAAAATTAGGGATTTCATAAAATTTTCATGAATTTTCTTAAAAATATTTCAAATTCAAAAATGTTCATGAACACCAAAAAATGATCCTCCAACCAAAATATGTTTGAATATTAAAAACAGGTTCATTAACTCCAAAAACGTATGTCAATAAAAAATGCTAGTGAATTTCATTTTTCCTCAGATTTCAAAAAATATTCATCGATACAAAAAATATTATGAACTTGAAAAGTGTTCATGAAATACACAAAACTGTTCTCAAATTTTAAAAATTGTTTCCAAAATTCAAAAAATGTTCATCGGTTCAGAAAAATGTTCACTGATGCAAAGAATGTTAACAAATTTAAAAATATGTTCGAGGATTCAAAACATGGTTCCCAGACTAAGAAATTTTCATGAATTTCAAAAAATGTTGCCAGCTATTCAAAAACTTATTCACAAAATTCAACATAAAATAAAAGAAAAACCCAAAAAGTAAAACAAATATAAAAAGGAAAAGAAAAAGAAAGAACAAAAAAGGGAAAATCCGGTTCAGTGATGGTTCTAGAATCTTCCCAAAACCGGTGGGGTCAAAAAACCGGGAATGTGCTGGCCCAATTGAAGCTTGGATACGACCTGAGACCTGCTCTTCGGCGCCTCTGGCGCCCGTTCGCTTAGCGGGCGCTCACGCAGCAGCCTCGTGTGGACCAGCCCAGCTAGCACGCTCCTTCCCTTCTTCGCTCGCTCACTCCTTCCCAATGAGCATGTTTCGTTCGTTCGTTGTAATTTTTTTTTGTTCGTCCCATCGTTCACAGAACTGAAAAAAACATGGATCTGAAGAAAAAACGAATTTAAAAACAGTTCAAAAATTTTAGAAAAAGTTCATCAATTCTAAAAAAAGTTAATCAAATTTGAACACAAAATTGAAAAAGTTCAACAAATTTGAAAAAAAGTTCATCGGATTCAAAAAAAGTTCATTGAATTTGAAAAAAAAGTTCACCGAATGAAAAAAAATCACCAAATATGAAAAAATCATTAAAATTCAGAAAAAAATCATCAAATTCAAAAAACGTTCATCGGAATTGAAAAAGGTTCGCCAGATTTGAAAAAAGGTCATCGATATTGGAAAAAGTTCATTGAATTTGTAAAAAAATTCATCCATTTTCACAAAACAAAAAGTGAAGAAAGAAAATTTCTCGAATATGAAAAAAGAAAATTTGAAAAAAGAGAAAAAGGAAATGAAAAAAGGTAAGATGAAAGAGGAAAGGAAAGAAAAGATGTAAGTTATCACAGCTGGCTAGGTGGCGCGGTCGTTGTTGCAACGTCTCACTAAGCGGGGAGGTCTTGGGTTTGATTCTCCTTGCAGCGTTGTGCGCCTGTTTGTGGAAAGAGCTGTATCGGGCGCAAATGGCGCCAGATAGGATCCGACCCTATTCTCTGTACCCTCCCCCCACCTATTCCTAGCTTTAAGTGAGACAGGGGGGAGCCCCAGATGGGCAGGGCCAGCCACGCGAGAGGCCACGACCTGTTTATTTGTTGTTTCTTCTATTTATTTTTCTCGTTTTTTGTTTTTTTGTATTTTCTTCATACTTTATTTTTTTACATATATATATTGAAAAAATATTAAAAAATCTTGAACAAGTATTTTAAAAATGTTGAATGAGTATTTTAAAATGTTGAATAAATATTCAAATATTGAACAAGTATTTGAATTTTTAAATAAAAATTAAAAAAATATGGAACGAGTGTCTGAAAATTTTGAACAACTATTTTAAAATGTTGAATAAGTATTAAAAATATTGAACGAGTATTTTAAAAATGTTGAATAAGTATTAATGTTGAGCGAGTATTTGAAAATGTTCAATAAGTATTAAAATGTTGAAAAAGTATTTGAAAATTGTTGAATGAGCGTTGGAAAAATGTTGAATG